>NW_017670539.1:357585-401490 GCF_001879085.1 Nicotiana attenuata
GGGTGGTGCATAAAAACGAAAAAGTAGAAATTTAAAATTGCAATAAAAAAATAAGGTAAAAAAATAATATTTTATTTTACGGGTGGGGGATGGGGGTGGGGTGGGGTGGAAGGGTAGTAGAGTGGGTGGTAACGGAAAAACTGAAATTTGAAAGGAAAAAAAAGAGCCTTTTTTGGAGAGAGGGGGTGGGGTGAGGTGGGTTGGTGAAGGTAGGGAATGTTGAGAAGGAGTTTTGAAAAATGTTTTCCCTTGTCTTGGTAAGGAAAATATTTTCCTCCAATTGGAGGAAAATGAGTTCATAAGAAAAATATTTTCCAAAATATTTAAGCCAACCAAACATGGAAAAATTGGAAAATATTTTCCTTCGTACAAACACACCCCAAAAGTCAAAAGAATTCCACATGAGATAAGCGAGAAACAATATTTATTAAATTTTAAGTTCAGCCTATGGACAAAGAAGATCTAATAAGAGTGGTACCAAAGTATCCTGTTCGTGCAAATCACCCGTAAAAATTGCACGGAGCGCCTTATTTGGTCGCCCCCATTTAACCTATACTCATTTTTTTAAAACTTTTAACTTGTACCCACTTTTTAAACAACTTCAGCCCCTTTCTCCTCCTCCTTCTCCTCCTCAAAGTTATATCCGCCCTCAACCTCTTTCTTTTATGGAAGCGTCGATCCTAATTAGTTTACTAAGTACACTAAAAGAAAAATAAGCAACTGATTTGCGAGGATTGAGTTGGAACGTCGATTCAAAACTTCAGCTGGAAAATTTATATTGAAGTACCAAACACCACAGAGAAAGAATTTTACAATAATTGGTGAATTGAAAATTATGATAATTACTGCAGAATTTTCATACAATACGTCTCATTTCACTTATTTATTAACTTGATTAAGACTCGATCTTGGTCCAATGATTGCACCACCAGTGTTCATTACTCACTTGATTAAGACTCGATCATACTTCTGGCGAAAGATGGCAAAATGAATGCTGCTTTGTGAATTTGAAAAAGAAAAAAAAAGACAAACAAAAACTTCAGCTCCAGAGCTCTAGAACTGCCAGTTACAAAACAAGAACTTCAGCTCTAGAGCTGAAGTTTGCCAGTTCGTCAGTTACAAAACAAAAACTTCAGCCAGTTCGCCAGTTACAAAACAAAAACTTCAGCTCTAGAGCTGAAGTTTGCCAGTTACAAAAACAAAAATTTCAGCTCTAGAGCTTGAAGTTCGCCAGTTACAAACAAAAACTTGAGCTATAGAGCTGAAGTTCGCCAGTTACAAAATAAAAACGTTTGCCAGTTACCAAACAAAAACTTCAGCTCTAGAGTTGAACTTCAGGCCTGGCTACTAGAATGCTGAAGTTTTGCGTGATTGCCTTTGCTACTTCACCCCCGTATGCTGAAGTTATGCGAAAAAGCACGTACGCTTGCAATTTTTTTTACAAAACGGACACAGGTTAAAACGTGACACAAAAAAATACAAATGCCCCAAATCACCCCCACCCGCATAATTGTCTGGCCCATCGATTTATCCCGGAAAAGCGGGCGGGTCCCGTTTTATTGCATATAAACTCCCACCACGTCTTGTGCTGGCGGCTTTAGGAAACGGGACCCAGATGACGCAATCAACTAACTGAGAGGCGCGGTGATCGTGGTGGGAAGGCCATCATCACGCATTTGGAGCATGGGTAGGCACCTGTCTATTTAAACTCCTCCGTCTTCAACTTCGTGTGCAGAACTACCATAGTAGCATCACATTTACTTCATATCAGTAGCAAAACTCTCCATTCTTCCCAATTTTTTCAGCTTCGAAAACCCTACGTCTTACTGTTGAGCTCCATTTTGAAGGTACTTTTCAAATTTATCAGTCTGTCATTTATGTTTTTTTCTTTTTTTAAATATCTAGAAGTATATTTGGTTGGTCAAAGATGGACAGTGTCACTTGCATTCATTTAAGAGGTTTGGAACAATTTTACCAATCATTTCGCAATTAATTCTACCTTCTCTTTCTAACTATGTATTTTTTTATGTTTCAGAAAGCGCCTGTTAAAATTTTTGTTTGCTCATTGCTGCTAAACTTTTTTGCTGAATTGTGTAAACTAAACTGTCCTTTTTAAATTCCATCACCTATTCAACATGCCAGATGCTTTGGGTTGGAAATTCACCATCGTCCATTACAGAAATTATTAAAAAATAAAAATAAAAAATTCACGTCCGCACCTGAGAGGGTGTGTTGCAGGCATAATTCAAATGAATAAAGTATGCCTTCTCTAAAAATTTATGATATTAAACGACGCGATTCACATAATTCAATTCAACAATATAGTCCTAGTTGTAATGGTTTTAAGCATCATGAAATGTGTAAGTTTCACTGCAGGAGCTTTAGCTCTTGCTTTTGCTAATTAATTATCACTATCAATTAGCTTGGCGCAAAATTGTTAGCAGAAGTCAGAAGTCATATAGGCATGCGAGTTTCTTTGCATTTCTAGCCTGTTGTGTTGATCAGGTGCTTCATTAGAAAATTTGGCTGCAGAACTTGGGACTAAATTGATATCTTATGGAGCAAATGTTAGTTCAAAATGGTGTTAAAAAGGTACAGTTGCTTCCAGCGGTAAATGATGACCATGGAGGCGTTATAGTAGAACTAGAGGAGCATATGGACCCAAATATCTTTCATAACATGCTTAGAAGTTCGTTACATCAATGGAAGCTGCAGGTATATTGATCTAGTTACTCTTATTAGGAGCAGAGATTTGCTTAATGTTCTGTTTACACGTGATAATATAGTCAATGAGAGCAGTGTTCTGGAATACCTGTGTAATATATGGTTGACTTTGCTTCCCTTTTTCTCTTTCAATTCTTTTCTACATGTATTATCTTGCAGGGGAAAAAGGGCGTGTGGATTAAAATGCCCATTCAACTTGCAAATCTGGTTGAACCTGCAGTTAAGGTAATGTCTTCTTTACGTTTTTCTAACTTGGACGTTATAGTTCATCCTGATAAAAGAAGTACATGGAATTCCAGCTAAGATACTTCAATGTGTCATAGAATTTGCAATTTTCAGAGGTATCTAATGTTTGTTTCGAACAAATAAATTTTCAGTGAAACCCAAGCCATGGTATAATGAAACAATGTTTTCTTGATCCAAATTGGAATTACTTATTTTTGTTCTTTGAAATCTACAGCAGTAAAGTATTTACCGACCTTGTTTTCACAAACTCATAAGTCAAAACTGCCGCTTATATCATCCTTTGGGTTGAGAAATAATATATTATCCGTTCAATCACGCTAATCCTAATCTTTAACACTGGATGCAGGAAGGGTTTTGGTACCACCATGCAGAACCTCATTACTTGATGCTTGTGTATTGGATCCCTGAAACTGGGAATACAATCCCTGCAAATGCCTCACATCGAGTGGGTATTGGTGCTGTCGTCTTGAATGAGAAAAGAGAGGTAGTTAAAAGCTGCTATAAATTCCGCTCTAGTAGTTACCCACATGGACATAATACTTCACTTAGTCCGTATCTGTTCTAATTCTCGATATGATATTTCCCTCCTTGAATGTCAGATTTATGTTACCTAAAATAGTATATCATAGTCCTGATGCATCAAATTGCTTTTGAAGATGATCTAATGGTTGCGTTAAAGTCTACCTGCTGTGATAAAGCTGGCGTTATTGTCACTTCATGCATATGGAAAATTTGGGCTCTTCATTTCCTATTTGTCAAATCTTGATTCTCTGCTAACATCTTACCCCTCTTAGTCTAAGGAGAGTGATTGTGAGTGCACTTGCCACTAAATAGCCTGTAAAAAAATAAGAGCTATTTAGCATCATATTTGGTAAAATCCACTAACCTATTTTGCAGATATCTTTCTGTCTAACTAGATGTACTTGTTCTCTGTGGTAACTCTCCGCGAACAAAGCATATCTTTATCATTAGAAACATCCCTCTTGCTTGGGCCACTATGCTTAAGCATATTGGAGGTAATTATTTCATAGGTTTGCCACCCATTCTCTTAACTGCAAACTCTTGTTTTCAGTTGCTTGTTGTCCAAGAAAGTAGTGGCAGAATGAAGGGAATGGGGATGTGGAAGATCCCTACTGGTGTTGTTGAAGAGGTATGCTCAATGTTGAAGCTAAAGTCAGCTTTAAATACAAGTCATATATCAACTTGTAAGTCTTAAACTGTATTTTAAGCTTTTGTTCTGCAGGGTGAGGATGTATTTGAAGCTGCAATAAGGGAAGTAAAAGAAGAAACAGGAGTAAGTATATCTTATATACAAAACTGAAACATCCAACAGTTAAAGTTGACCTAAAATGCTACATAATGAATCAATCTATCAATGCATCTAAGTTTTCTGCCGTACATTTGACCGTTATTGTTTCTCTGAGATTATCTGGGTTTCTTTTGGTGCAGATTGATACAGAATTTCTGGAAGTGCTTGCATTCAGGTAGGAAACTCGTGCATTTGTTTGATTATTTGACTATGTATGTATATCAGTTCTTCATTTAGTGGCTAACCCATTCGCACAGGCAAAAGAACAGAATCGATTCAAGTTTAATGTGATATACCTTGGTTCTTTGTTTCACATGGTTGTGGGTTTACTCATTGTGATATATCATGTGTAAAGAAAATAAAAAGCAGTGCCAGTGCAGAAAATTTTTGCATGATACTATTGCCTCTCCTCCAAATTGACTATCTTCTTTAGTTTACCTAAGTTAACCACCTTCCACGGTGAAAATCAAACTACCTTTTGAAAAGAAAGTTCAGAAGTTTTAATCTTTTTAAAGTTCTATAAGGTGTTACTTTATAATGCATTGGAGGATTCATGTTTGATTAAATGGACTTATTGACTAGGAGGAGTATCTCAAGGATTGGTGTAAAATTTCTTAATTTTTCAGAACCTAGAATACGTTGGGGTCATGACATTTCTGTTGACAGGCAGATGCACAAGTCATTCTTTGGAAAGTCGGACTTATTCTTCATTTGCATGATGCGCCCTCTTACGTTTAACTTACAAAAGCAAGATTTAGAAATTGAGGCAGTTCAGGTATTTCTAGTTTGTTTTACGGATTTGTTACAGTATTCTCAAATCCTATTTAACAAATGTTATGCGATCTTACTGCGTTGCAGTGGATGTCACTAGAAGAGTATGCTGCTCAACCTTTTGTTCTGAAACATGGCATTTTCAAATACATCAAAGATCTGTGCTTGGCAAAGGCAGAAGGGAGTTACCTGGGGTTTACTCCTGTGCCGATTAAATCTTATTTTGATGATCCTACGAGTTACCTTTATTTCAATGAAGATGGTCTGGTCCAGGAAAACTCTGCAATTCATCCATGAAGAAACAGAGTGGGGCAATCACATTTGCCAGATTAACGGTATGACTTTTTCTATACCGCTCTATTCAGGTCTGATTTCATTCTAATACTAGTAGTTCTCTAAACTAAAGAAGTAGGATAAATGGTATTGGTAGCATAGATCTTCTGTTTTTCCTATAATTGCTTGTACACCGAAATAAAATGTATTTTCCAAGTCTTTGTATGCCTCATTTTACGCAGTGTATCCAATGAACCACAGCAAGCATACTTATTCCAATTTGCTTGCTTCTTCTCTTATTCTTTGTTCATCTAAGTAGTAATTTCTCATGTAAAATTCTTACCTATGGAGCAAATACTTTGTTGGAGGAGTGTAATTGTATTTTTTTTCCCGAGTGTGTAGCTGTATTGACTACACTGAACGGAAGGAAAAAATTAAGGAATCCTGATGATGAGGTACTAATTTATGAAAAGGTTTTACATTGCTACTATTTTGCCTATAATAATGTTAGATTAGTTAGTGTTGATGTGTTAACATTTGAGAAAAGGAAGCTTGTTCCTCGTTGGGAAAATAGAGAAAGGTAGAAGTGCTTTTAAACACTTCTTGTCTTATTTGGTTTGAATTATTTGAGGGATATTTGAAGGGAAACTAATTGTGGCTATATAGGAGTATTAATTTTATTTTAATCACCTATTTTTTTTTAATTAAAAAGTTTTTATTAATTATTCAAAATGTTTTAATAGTTCTATTTTAAATTTAAAAAAGTGACTATTAGTTATAAAAGATACCCGTTGATTCCAAGAGCTCCTAGAGGTATTATAAGTACCCGTTGTCTCTCCAAAAACTATAAACATCAACAACTATAAAAAAATTTCTTCCTCTCTCTTTCGATTTTTTACAACTCATAAAGTTTGTTCTTGTGGAAAATGCGGATTAATTGCAGCTATTCGAATTTCGTTGGCTTTGTAAATTCTGGGAGGAATTGTGCTGCCATCCCTACAGCAATGACGTGAGAGGTTTAAATTCCTTAAAGATAGTGATACACTATCAAAGCCAGTGTATTTCGTCCCCATATTCTGCAATATTTTTTCTAACAAATAATGTGATTTAAGATAGAGAGTTGCTCAGTAGCCTTAGGCAGCCTCTTCAAAAAGATATTTAGATTTTTTAAAAAGCATTTTCTGACAAATGTTTTTGCGTAGTTCTTTCAAATTTCAGTCGTTAGTTTTCACCCTTAGGGCAAGTGCACTATTTTTTGCACCAAATTTAAATTTGGTATAAAATTTGGTGTTTTTTTTTTTGGCTCCAATGGAACACCAAATTTTTCACCATTATAGTGTGTGAATAGTGTCGCACCAAATTTGGGGAGAAATTCAAAAATAGCCAGATTTACCACTGGTCGTTGAAAAATAGCCAAGTTTCAAAAGTCATCGAAAATTAGCCACTTTAAATCTGAGCGAAAACACTGTTCAAAATCCGAAAAAATACGCCCGCAAATTTTACGGGAGTTCCAGCAAGTATAATTGTCCAGTATAATATAGTGGAGTTTGGAGCACTGGTGCTCCAGTCTCCCGCAAATTTTACAGGAGTTAGCAAAGTATACCGGTCCAGCATAATATGTCGGAGTTCGTACACAAATGCACCAGAACTCCCGTATATTATACTGGACCGGTTCCTGTTGCAGCAAAATAGTGGCTATTTTTCATTGACTTGATAAACGCTGGCTATTTTTCATTGACCAGTGTGAAAACTGGCTATACCATGATATTTTAACCCAAATTTGGTGCAACACTATTCATCAACACCAAATTTGATTTATTATCATTTTATTCATCTTTTTATTTTTTTTTTTGGACTTTTAATTTATCATATATTGTGTATATAATTAATTTTTATATTAAGATCTTTATAATTTTAATTTTATATCCTTTTTTTGATATATTAATTTTTGTATATATGATGTAATATTTATTTAATTATCTTTTATCAATGATTTCACTTTTAGTTGATTTATCCTTTAAACTAATTTTGTAATAAATGATTATATAAGTGGTGAATGTGAATTATATATGATGAATATGGAAAAAAGAAAAAAGATGGAATTTGTTTGAAGGAAATAAAAAATAAAAAATAAATAGAAGATAATAATATAATATAGAAGAGAGAGAAGAACTATTCTTTTTTGGTGTAAAAAATGGTGTAATGGTTGGAGTAAATTTGGTGTTACACCATTTTGGTGTGAAATTTGGAGATGGTCTTAGGTTATCTTTTGTGTTTTCACTTTAGACACAGTTTTGCAATAGAAAACTTTTTTTTGGAGCCAATTTTGTGTTTTAGCTGTAATCGCCGGGGATCGTGCGCGAGGGGTGGTGGTGGTTTAGTTTTGGGCATAAATGATTCCTTTTACTATTTCCATTTGTCTAATGCAACGTAAACCAAAAGAAACTTAAGCACCCCTCACGCCCCCGCCCCACCCAAGACCCAACCCACACTCTCTCTTAGGAACCAATCGATTGGTTTGTGCCTCGTCGATAAACAAAAGCTTTAGTAAAGATGAGCTGATGAATCTGTAATGATTCATGAAATTTTGGAGAACCAACATTGGGGAATCCGAAGGTCAATCATTCCACTGCTTTATAATTATGTACATGAAAGAGAGCGGATTGAAGAGTAAATACATATCCAACTCTGAACTGTTAGGCATAAATACTGTGATAGGGGGAGTAGGAGGCCATTCTAAATGCGGCTGTAGCCTGGTCCTCAGTGGGATCTACTTCTACAAGCAAGAGACAGTGTTAGTCACAAGACCTGTTAACTGAATATTGAACTTGGTGCCTTGTTTTGAGTCTCGGAATATTGCTTGTTGACTCCTCAGGGCTGATTTTCTTTAATCAGCAGTTAATAATTAGGCTTTTTAGATGACACTATAGTTATTTAGAAAGTACTATTAGATGAGTTGATCTTATTTCGAGCTTTATCATTATTTTTGGACTAATAAAGTTACTATTTTGAAGTGAAGATGAATCCAAGGGCAGTATAGCACTACCTTTTTTGTTGGTATAACCATTTGTATTTGGAATCCATCACCTCTTAAAAATTTTGCTGCATAAGGCTCATTAAAAAAGGGAAAATTTTATTTTGCGTCTTATACAACTGACATTAGCGGTATGAGGCATCTTTCTTGTCTCACAGTTTTGTGGACCCAGAAGTGTAAGATTGGGGTCCACAAATTTGTGAGAGAAAAAGAAGACTTACACAACTTACATAAGTTGTGTGAGACACACAATAAAACTTCTCTTAAAAAAGTGCTCTCTGTCACAGGAATTTTTGTATTTCTAGATTGAAACTGAAAAGTGGAGAAACGCAGGAACAAATATATAGGACTCATTGTCAAGAAAAGGTCGGTCAGTTATTAGTACTGCATTTTGCAGTTAGTGGGCCTTACCAACTTTATCATAAGTCACAGTCCCTAACAGGGCTTCAAACGGTGCCTAACCCAACTGCTAATTCCATGATCAAACATTGAAAGGCCAGAATTCTCTGGACAATTGAGTCGATGCTCTAATTTCAATGACCATTTCTAGAAGGAATCTCAAATTTGAGTTTGAAACCTAGAGATCAGTGAGCCAATTAAAAAGTACTCCACAAAAGCATGGTAGCAACAAAATTCATCTCTTTCAGTTTCCGCAACCCCTATGCCAATAACGAATTTAGAATTCATCGATTTGTTAATGTAGCTGTCAAGCAACTAAATTATTTTACGGGTTATTGTTGGTAGGTAAATATTTATGCGTTTTTATCAAATCTTATCAAATTACCATGGTTAAAATAATTAAGTGAAAATATATATTAATTGCTCATAATTAAGTGATAGAAGCCTATATATAAACACATATCTTGTATCTTTTGATTTGATACAAATACTAAGTGCCAGTAAATTTTTAGTTATTGTTTAAACGTGATCAGCAATCTAGAAAATAAAATAAATAGGAGTAATATTTTACAACTTACAACGGTTCAATATGTACCTGAATAGATTCAATAGTCATCTTCTTGAATTGAGACAAAATCTCCAAAAAATATTGAGTAAAACCACTTCGGAATAATGCATAACAGCGAAAGAAAAATTTAAATTTTATGACAGAGTAAGATGGCAACGGAAATATATGAAAAGCTTATCATAAATTCATAATTAATGGTTAACACGCAAACAAGGACTCATATTACAGAATCAATTCCATCTCTGAATCAACTTAACACTTAACAGAGATAATCAAAGACACATTAACAAAGAAGAAAATGGGTCTAAAAACTTAGTACCAAAAAAAAAAAAAAAGCAAAAGCACCATAAAGCCTGTTAGACAGTATAGAACTTACACTACCGTTACAAATCCACTTATTTCACAATTAAAAGCCCCTAGAGTTAAACAAAGAAAAATAAAATTAGAACCTAAGAAAAAACAGACATTTCTTTTTCAAAGACCTAAAGAAATAAAAATAGAACTTACATCAATAATTTGAAGGCAAACCATATACTAAAAACGGCGGTAAGCGATGCTCCAGCGTTGTACCTACCAGCACCGTTATCATCTGTGGTTGAATCGGCAGAATCATCACTAGGACCATCCGCCGGAGAATCCGCCGGTGAATCAGCGGAAGACTCAGGTGCCGGCGGCGACTTGTGTTTATCCTTTGAGTGCTTAGGAGATTCAGCGTCGGCATCCGGTGCCGGCGCCGGCGCCGGAGTAGGAGCAGCCTTGAACAATTCCTTTGGCAACAACACCTTATCAAGCGAAAATATCGCCAGCGGCTGTTCATCAACCAAAGTCCCCGTGATCTTCGCAGTCACAACCTTCGTCTTCAGTGTAACATCTTCGCCGTCATTTTGAACGGTAAAATCGTACTTCTTAGCGCCATCTGTAGCTAACGTGTTCATAACGCCGTTATTAGATTTCAAACTCGATATCGATTGATAAATAGGAACTCCGTGATACTCGAGCAGCGACTGTTTCCCGTCAGCGGTTAAATTCTTAAACTTAGGTAAAAAATTCTTCATTGCGTCATCTCCAGGGCAAAATATCGTTAATCCTCCATCAACATTGTCCTCGAATGTCTTTTCAGCAGGAGAAGCTAAAAGCGTCTCGGCAAAAACTTTGCAGCCGTGAGCAGACATTAGCGAAGTGAGATTCATCTGACTTGGTCCTGGAGTCGGAGCTTCAGCTTCGGCTGAGGGCAGAATCGTACTTATTTGGATAACGGAGATGTTATAAGGAATCTCCTCAACGGATTTGATAAATTTGGCGGGAGGAGGGCCATCGTAATCGGCAGGGCTAAAAACGACTTTTCCTCCTTTTACATTAGTGATATTGACGAAGCCGGAAGAACCGGAAGCCGAGCCCGTGGCTTGGAATATAGTAGCAGCAAGTGCGGTGCCGTTAGTGATCTGGTGAAGCTTTTTGGCGCCGAAGTAATCGAGAAGCACGTGAAATGAGAGCACATTTTTCATGGCGTAAATGGAAAGGTGCTTGGAGAGTAGATCTGACATGCCGGCATTGTCGACGGCGCAGACGGTGATGGTTTGACGGCGGTTGATTTCGTAGGCGAGGTGTGTTGTTGTTAAGTAGTGGTTGAAAGTGGAGAATTGTGGGTGTTTGGCCAGAATGCGGGTAATGTTGTGTGCTTCAGTGGTACAAAGGAGAAGGGCTAGAGAGAAACCCACCGCGGCCGCAGCGGCCGACGACAAAAGCTTCATGTTATTATTGTTGTAAGAGAGAGAAGAATTCCGGCGACTGTGTGTTGGAGTGAAGGAGTGGACTGTTAGAAAGAGAGAGAGGGTGATACTCACTTATTCAGTGAAGTGGAAATAAATGGAGTTTATTGGGGCTAGTGAGATCTCAAGTGACTGCAAATTTATTGACCAAGTACGAACCTTAAAATTACAGAAAGGGCTACCACTTAACGGGTATAATATGTGTTTTACACGTAATCACATATATTAATATTAACATTATTACTTTCGTGTATATATGTGGAATAATATAATTACTGACTATTTTAATAGCGCTTAACTTGTTTGCTACTCCCCCGCACCAAAATAAGTGATTTTTTGGATGTTTTCACACAGATTAAGAAATCCACCTTTTAGCATTAATTAGCAATGGAATTGACCATATTAACCTTTACTATCTCACATAAACACTCCTAACACATATTCCAACACTATTTACTCCAAGGACAATGTAGGAAAAAAATAATTAATTCATTCTTGAAATCTGAAAAAATCACTTATTTTGGACCACAAGACAAATGCCAAAAAATCACTTATTTTGGACCGGAGGGAGTATTAATAACCAAGCTTCTCCGAACCCCAAAAAAGAGCTTTTCAGCAGAAGTAATTTTGGAGAAGCAGAAAAAAGTAATTTTTCCCCAAAAATAATTTTGACAAATACTCTTAGAAGCAAATTTTAAAAATTTGGTCAAATACTAATTGCTGCTCAGAAATACTTTTCAAATAAATTAGTCAAACACAAACTGCTTCTCTCCAAAAGTACTTTTAAAAAATACTTTTGAAAAAAAAAATATTTCTCAAAATAAGCTGATTTTGCAGCTTGGCCGAACATGCTTCTTAATTGTTATTGTATCACATTAGTTTGTTAGCTATTTAAAATAAATTGATACAATAGCAATAATAATTGTACCGTCGTAACAACACTGTTGATATTAATATAATTTGACGTAAATATCAGTGTATATAGATTTTACCTATCGGTTGTTTCTTATTTGGGTGTTTGGAATTTTTTTAATGAGTAAAAATCATTTACATTCCTGAGTTTTTAAAAAAAAAAAAAATCAAACTCATCCTTCAACTTAGAACAATTGTCATTCTCCTCTGTTCATCCTATGCAATATCTATGTTATTGTTATTTTTTTTAATTTCCCATATATGTAATACGTTTTTATATTATCAAAACATTTTATGTAGGTATTTTATTCAGAATTTAAATAATATTATATCATATTATATACTTAAATTTAAGTTCATTAACATTATAAATAGATTAATTATATTATAAATTTATTATAAATTCTATCGTAACTTCTTCTTCTTCTTCTTAATATTATTTTAATATTATGTGCATTACGTATGCATATAATGTATATTGTTGTGCGTGATAAGTTTCCTTTGTCTCTTATTCTCTATTGTAAATAGATTTTTGTGTTTTGATTGTTATTAATAAAAATTTTCTACTGTAATATGAAATTCATGTAAAGTATAAATAAATTTTAGGAATTTATTATAAGATCTACCTCTATTTTCCATGCATTAAATTTTTATTAAATGCATTGCAAGCTTTATAAAATTTGCACTCTCTTTTATTCTTAATTTTGTAAATAGATTGAGTTTTGATTGCTAATTAAAAAAATTAATGATACGAGCAAATTAATCTATTATAAATTTTTATTTTTCTTATTTATTTATTATTAGACGTCATTTGCTTACTACTTCTCACTTTTTTCGAAAAAATATTGATTTGTTTATAGGTAAGTCCATAACATAGATTAAAATAAAAAAAATCATTATTTTAAAAAAGAAGACGATAAACTTGTAGAGGGTAAAATAGATATTTTAATTAGTCAACTTTGATAAGAGAAGGAGAACGATAAATGTTCAAACTTTGAGGATGAACTTAATTATTTAAAGCTAACTTAAGGGTGTAGATAATTTTCACCTTTTTTTAATAATTTTTTTTCTATTTTAAAAATTTTAAGTTCTTTTGAAATGGATGGGTCTGTTAATAATGAGAGGTATGTAAAGGAGCAGAGGATTCTTGTACGATCGAAACCGTAGACTTAATTTTGTTTCGGCTTTCTAGCCTGGCTGGCCAAGCTTCTCCGACTCTAAAAGCATTTTTTTTTTCAAAGTCGATGTGTTTGGCCAAGTTTTTGGAAGAAAAAAAAGTGCTTTTGACGAGTAGCAGAAGCATTTATGGAAAAATAAAAAAAAGTAACTTCTTTCCAATAGCATTTCTTTTTGAAAAACACTTGAGAAAAAAGCACTTAGAATTAATTTTTAAAAGATTGCCCAAACACTAAGTGATTTTCAAATTAATTAGCCAAACAAACTGCTTCTCATCAAAAATATTTTTGAGAAAAGCATTTTTGAGAAAAAACACTTCTCAAAAATAAGCTGGTTTTTGCAGCTTGGCAAAACATGCTATCCGTGTTACTAAGGTCACGATGGTAATTTTTGCCCAAATTCTATTATGAGGTTATATATTCAGTAGTATAATAAAAATGACACAATTGGCTTAAGAAAATAAGTTTTTAAAGATATTCTGTTGGGATTTTAACACAACCCAGAAATAATAGTGTATATATATATATATATATATATATATATATATATATATATATATATATATATATATATATATATNTATATAATATCTTAAACATAATCAATATATAATTTTTATATTTTTGATTACTAACTGTAAAGTATTTGTTTGGTTGGTTAGAAGAACTTTCTAATATGCAGATTTAAGAACTCAATGTTGTTTTTTTAATAAAAATAATTGGTTCGCTTCATCAGTCCATTGGTGTTAAATACTTCGTCACTCACATTAATTAAGTGAATGTATCCCAAGAAACTGAATAATAGCATTACCATATTATCCGGGATCAGTTACACTCATTTCTTCACAAACAAACAAATATATGCATGTGGAATTCCATGAAGGTGATCGTTATGCTAATTTTAATTCAACATACTTAAATAATAGTGTAATTAACTTTTTTGCATTACTAGTTATAGTAAGTAACATGTCTTATAATTCAAATTTTGATTCACGTATTATAAACCGTTACATGTAGCTTTCTTTTGGATAAATGTAAATATAATTTTTATTTAGACATCGCTATAAAAGTTAAACTTCAGCTTAAATATCGTAACCATCACAATTGTGCTGAAATGATAAATAATTTTATCCATTCTTGACTAGAGGTTCCTGGTGCTAATTGAAATGCCCCCAAAAAGTACCAGACATATGTAGGAAACCAAAAAAAGAAAACTTAAATTTTGTAGTTTAGTATAACTGAACTTTATAGTCATTTCTCGAAAAAAGAAAAAGAAAGAGAACTTTATAGTCCACTTAAAAAGTTTGGTTTATTAAAAAAATGTAGTTCAAAGTACCAAACAAAATAGCAATAAGTGCTGATAACGTGTTAAGAAACTTAACTCAAAGTAGTAATATGAAACAAGCAAATAGACAAGAATGTAGAGAGAAAGAGAGGAGAGATTCTTATTACTTTCAAGTATTCAAGTATATATAATGTAGCGCCAAAACCCTCTATTTATAGGATTACATAAGGTATACAAAAGAATGCCATAAACATGACATTAAACATTTGAGATCATGGAGGAAGATCATGGTGTTATGATCGGAAAATAATCAGGTGTCTTGCGGAAGCTAGCAAAGCAAACTTTGAACGACGATAAATCCAACAACAAAAGAGAAATCTACCAAAAGAGACACAAACATTTAACGTGGTTCCGTCAACTGATCTACGTCCACAGCGGAGATGAGCAATCCACTATAATAAAGGAGAGTACAAAATATCGTGAGAACAACCTCACGAAGAGGCAAACACAAGTGACACACTAACACTTGTCCCGTAAAGTTCTCCCCCTAAACACGACTCTCAAACCCCATGTGGCTACATTGTGGATGCTACTGAATGAGAAGGGCGGATCCTCAATTTATAGAACTTCAAACCTTTTCCTACAAGAAAAAGGACTAGCCAAATATGGAAGAATTATATTTTTCTTCTAGGAAAAGATTTAACCCAATTATGGTAAATGTGTTGTCCTTTCCTTCATGAAATAGGAAAACCAATTATGGTAAGAAAATCCAGATTTGATCCACCTAAAAATTCTCCCCCTTGGCCCGAATTTTCTGACAAAATAAACTTGATCCACCTTCTTCACATAGCCTTCAACAGGTCGCATCTCCAAATCTCCACCACAAAGTTTGTCTCAACGTGCGTAGCACACCGGTCAAATTTCTCAGACAAAAATCACGATTAACGTCAAATATGTTGCAGCTAGAACTGAACACACCAAGATGAACCTGTCTTGAACCTCGCTCTGATACCACTTATTAGGACTGGAAAAATCAGGTGTCTTGCGGAAGCTAGCAAAGCAAACCTTGAACGACGATAAATCCAACAACAAAAGAGAAATCTACCAAAAGATACACAAACATTTAACGTGGTTCCGTCAACTGACCTACGTCCACGGCGGAGATGAGCAATCCACTATAATAAAAGAGAGTACAAAATATCAAGAGAACAACCTCACGAATAGGCAAACACAAGTGACACACTAACACTTGCCCGTAAAGTTTTCCCCCCTAAACACGACTCTCAAACCCAATGTGACTACATTGTGGATGCTACTGAATGAGAAGGGCGGATCCTCAATTTATAGAACTCCAAACCTTTTCCTATAAGAAAAAGGACTAGCCAAATATGGAAGAATTATATTTTCCTTCTAAGAAAAGATTTAACCCAATTATGGTAAATATGTTGTCCTTTCCTTCATGAAATAGGAAAACCAATTATGGTAAGAAAATCCAGATTTGATCCACCTAACACATGGGGAGGTTATGGAGGTGTAGAAGTTACAACTATAATGATGAGAAGTAGTGGAAATTATCTACATAATGAAGAAGAGTAATGAGAGTAATTTCTTTACGAGTTATAGACATCCACTAATATAATTATAATATTTCATAATATGGTTGCAGTTAACATGCATTAAAATCTTATTTTCTGTGAAGGAGCTCTAAAATTAACTAATACTGTATTTTGTTACTTGAAATTAACGAAAAGAGGTTACGTGAAGTTAATATTAAAGTGCCGGACCTTAGAATAATGCTAGAACAATTATTTCTTTTTCCTTTAAACTTCTTCAAAAGTTAAGGGCCTTTGGTCTATTTTACTCTACTTTACCTTTTATTTGCCGATATTTGAAGTAATGAAATGCGTTTATTTTAAGAGTTTTTGCCACTTTTATTCTTATGAGTTAACTTCGTTGGCACAAAACGATCCATTCCTTCTCTTTTATCTGTTTCTTTTTACTCTATCTAGCTTTCTGTGGGTATTAGAAAATAAGTCATTTTGAAAATTATGGCATGCTTATTATTATAAGCATGCCATAATTTCCTTTTCAATTTGCATTTGTTGGAATGTTCATGTCATTTAAGGCTATAATATTGGTTGGCAAAATATTCATTTAAGCTATCTATGCACACAATATACCGTGCTTAAAATATTATTTTTAATACCCACTGATGCGTAAAGTACGGATAACATCTATCCATTAACTTGTCAAAAAGAAAGAACTACCATATACTCCATATGTTTTACGTTAACGATATTTTAGGACCATCTTCCTATTCTCCTAATTTGTTGAATACTATTTGATTTCACTAAATAATTTAAGAAAATAGTGATCATGTCGGTGGTCAGTTTGAGAACATCACTGCGTTAAATGTGCTAATCTTCAGACCTTGACCTAGTAATGGATAGTTTGTCTCCTCTACTAATTGACTAGTTAAAAATGGAGAGGTTACATTTTTTATATATATTTTGGGCTTAAATTTCATTAAAATTTTAGAATTTTTATCCAATTAAAAATGTTACCCCATCCGTTTCAAAATGAATGACGAATGAGCATCAACAAGTTTAAATTTGGAAATCCATTGTTGAATTTCTGTGAAAAATATTACTCCCATATTTTGAAACTGCATAAAGCAGTTTTTATAACTAAATAATTTGTAGAATTAAAGTTGAAGGCAAAAACAGTTGAACGCGTTAGGTATGGTGTATCAACATTGTGATTCGTTTTAGAACGCAATATTATTCCTTTGATCTGTACATATATTAAAAGCTGCTGATTTTCGTCCGCTATATATTGCTGTAAAAATGTTAGAAAAAGCTTTGAGGAGGGTGATTTAGCAATATCAGAAAAACAAGAGGGCTATTTCTGAATTGGTCGAATGACTTGCATTGCCGGTAAAAGGGGGGGGGGACTCAAAGGAGGAAAATAAGGCTCAAAAGCTGGACTTCCAATAACAGACCGCCACGTGTATAAATAATGGCTGTCAGACTCCGACAGACATAATTTTTTGATTTCACCCGGTGAACGGTATCTAGATTGTATCCGACTAAACCTGGCGCTCCCTACCAATTAAAGATTAATAAATTTTATTTATTTCACCATAACATTAAGTGGACGTTTGGACATAAGAATCATAAAATTCGAGAAAAATGAATTTTTTTCAAGTGAACATGATATTTGAAAATTAGAGTTGTATTTGGACATGAATATAAGTTTATGTTGTTTTTAAATTTTTGTGAGTGATCTGAGTGAAAATTTTGAAAATAGTTTTTTGAATTTTTGAAATATTCTAAAATTTATCTTCAAGTAAAATTAAAAATTTTATGGCCAAAAACTGATTTCGAAAAAAAGTGAATTTTTTTTCATAAAGGGCTCTAACATGGTGGTGACACATAATTTTGCAAGCCAAGAAGCGTACGGACAAAAGCTCCGGGGCTTCTGCTAAGTTTTCGGTTGACGGGTAGGATTCTCTGCACCACCCTCAGCTTTTATTGTACACTGCCACAGCTGTTTAGATTATGATTTACTAATAAATTATTACAACTCATTCAATTCCACCCTTAGTTTATGACAAAACGTGCTTCATATTCATGGACCTCATTTTCTTGAAATGTAAGTGCAACATTTTACAAGAAGATCGTAACAACTTTAGAAATTTGACAATCCAAATCATTACATTCACATTGAATCTGTCAAATAAATTGTTTCACTTTAGGATAATATTGTTAATGGGAACTTATTACGTCAAAGTCCAAACACAAGGTTTATTAATGGAAATTAAACAAACGTTTCCTAAACTTTCTTCTTCTTCTTTGAAAATTTTGATATATGTCATTTTAGTTTGTCAACTTGTTCACCCTAAAATTCGAGTAACAATTAAATCTGTATTGTGGTTTTAAGGATATGTAATTTAATTCAACGTCAATTGATAAACAAGGGATTAAATAGACAAATTAAAGAGTAAAGTAGATCAAACTAGTGTGTATGCTAAATCTTGAGCTCGACCCGTGACGGTCTCGAGGTATGATTATGGGAATAAAATGATGAAACAACTCTGAAGAACAGTAGGTAAAATAGCAAGAGAATAATGTATGTATATTTTCTTATCAGTGAAAAGTGGTCTACAAATGAATAGGATCCCCTATTATATAATAGGGGAGTCTAAATAAGGTACACTTTTAATTACAGTAGAAAATCATATTTGATAGCTGTTTAACCGTCGAAGACCAATCCATTCCAAAATTTACGCCATGATCCTCGGGCCGTTGCGGGTATCTCGCTCGTTCAGTTACTGAATCACAACGGTATCATCTCGAAGCATGCCTTCTTCCGACCTCGACAAATGATATCGACATCGACATCGGAAAAGAGCTTCGACTCCGAGCTCGACATCCTGGCCTTCCGACGTGGTATCACTTTCTCCATCGAAGAACGAAATCGGGTAGCCCCGATTTCCACCTTATACAGATAGTCCCCTCATTTCTTAGAGTGATATGATAAGAAATGACTTGAACCTCGATTTTCTAGAGACCCCGAAAATGACATCATCCCTGTGACGAAGTCGTTCGGGGTGACCGAAACGTCCCGTCGGTTCGGTTCCCCAAAACATTAAATGCTTGCCAGTGACGGTCGACCACTAGCGCCGCCGAACCGTCCCGTGTGCGTATAAATACAGGTTCTATATTTGAATAAAAAACTTTGCTTCCACCTTCAAATTTTCTTGATCTCTTCCTCTCTTCATCTTTTCTCTTTCACTACCTGTTGATTCAACCCTTTTAGCACCAAAAATATCAAACTCCACCTCTTTCCGCTTCCTCCAACCTGAACCAATGGCGAAAACCTCCAAAATCGTTCCTCAAAAGGAGAAAGCTTCCTCCTCTTCTTCCCGGCTGACCGGTGATAAAGCGCCGGCCCTTCACGAGATTGTTCCCGACCCCTGTGTTACAAAGAACGATTTCAAAGTCGAGAATCCCCCATCGATCCTGGCCGATGTGAGCACGTGTCGAGATATATTTGCTCGATAACCGAAAAACACCTCGAGGATATGAAGAAAGACTGTGGCTAGGGGGACGAGGTCGTGGTACAGATCCCCGCTCTAGAGGAGAGTATCACCACTCATGTAGAGAGGTTCCTAAGTGTCTACACTTACCCTTTCGCACTGGGTCACATCGATCCAGTCATCATCGATTTCTAGAAGAGGTACTAGGTCACCCTCGGCCAGATTCACCCCTCCTTCTGGCGCGTAATGATCATGCTCCGTTTCTTTTCCAGCAAGGCCAAGGGGCTGGAGTTCACCCTCAACCATCTCATTCGATTATATCGACCTCGGTTTTTCCGAGGGTTGATCAAGCTCCAACGCCGGGCGACCAAGGCCTTTTTTGCGAGCAACAACGAGGATAAAAATCGAGGTTGGATGAGCTGGTTCGTGCGAGTGAGGACCTGCGACATCATCCCAGAGGAGAAAATGCCATTCTAAGAGAAGTGGAACCCCGAATGTAAGTGACGTTTTTACCGATTAGCCTTCGTACTCCATTTCTGTATTATGTGATGTCTTCATCTATCTCGCAACGGCCACTTGGATGCCTCATGTGGTCACCGACCTCGAAGAGTGGGTTCGGAGATTAGCCTCGACTTTCTCTTATGCCGAGCGCTGCTGGCGTGACCTGGCGAGGGGCAGATGGGAATCCAAACATCATGGTAAGTTCATCTTGTAAGTTTTTGATGCCTTCCCTTTTATCGGAGATATCTCTTCTCTCATACTTGATTCTCCTTCATGCAGGCATTGGAGATGTCTCTAAAATGAAGCCGACCCCGCCTGGGGAAGAAACAGAGTCCCCGATTCCGAAATCGGGGAAAGATAATAAGAGGAAAAGGGTCCCGGAGCCCGAGGACCCCCAAGATAAAAAGTCTCCAGCTCAAAGACGCAGGAGAAATCTCGTTCCTGTGGATATAGAATCGGTCCACCAGCTGGGTTAAGAAGAAGAAGACGTGGGTGTCAACTCGACACTAGTGGCTCGAGCTAGGAAGCCGGTCTAAGTTGCCAAGCCCTCCGAGCCGAAGACCCTGCCTCGTGATAAGGATGCTTTGAAGAAAGACTCAGGCAAAACCCCTGAATCGCCCGATGTCGAGATTGTTCCTCGGCCATCAACAAGCATGCCGGAGGGGGCCGGTTCCGCGATCCCCAGGGCTGAAGAGAGCGCCCCGAGTGATTTGCTTGGGGTCATGACAATAGGCTCCCTCTCTACCGGCTTATTCTGAGTAGCCCATAAGGGAGGCTCGGGTTCTGCAGATGCCTGACTTAGGCGGAGTCCTCAGTGAAGAGGATCACTTATGGGATTGCTTTATCGGGGTTGATGACGCTGTTGATCTCAACGACGTATCCACCCTTTTCGAAGAGGCCCAACGCCTTTTATCTCAAGTAGGTATTAATCCACTGTTGCAATTTTCTTTTCCTTCTTCTCCCTTTATCCTAAATTGCATGTTTTTTTTTGTGTAGGATTTCACTAAATTTAGGGCCGAACTGAGCCAATATGAGGCCGAGCTCCAGAAGACCTCGGAGGAGAGGAACGCTTTGAAGCTCCTTTGCGGTCAAAAGGAGGAGCTCAGGGACATTTGGGCAGACTTGGCCAAGGCTCGTAAGGATGAGGCCGAGCTAGACAAGCAGCTAACTATCATTTTGAAATAGTACAGTCTACTCGGCCCAACTGTGGAGGCTAACGCTTAAGTATCTCAGTTGCAGCAAAAGCTGGAAAGGATCGAGCTGCTCCGAGGGGAAGTCGATCAAATCAAAGCTGACTGTGATGGATGGAAAGAGAACATGGACTGCCTTGCTGCGGAGAAAGAGGCTGCTTTGACCAAACTGGCATCGGTCGAGGCCCAACTTCGGGGCGCTAAAGAGAAAAGTTTGGCCCAGGCCAAAAGGATCGACGAGCTCGAGGTCAAGCTTGCTGAGGCCAAGGCAGAGATCGCGGAGTCAAAGATCACGGCTGACAAATCTATATAGCCGTATACTTGGCCGATGCTAAGGCTTCTCAAACACAGCTAAGGGAGGCTTTCAATCGAGAGCGACTGAGCAATGATTTGGCCAAGTCCCAATCCTGGAGGTAGACCCTCGAGGAAATCCACGCTCGAGGTTATGACTTCTATGAAGGGATAGCTCAAGTTAAGGCACTTGAAGCTGATGCCAGATTTCTTGTCTCCTCTGATGATGACGATGATGATGAAGGCAGCCAAGGCGGGTCTGACAACGACGAGAGGCCCGAAGGAGAAGCTGCTCCCGAGGGAGAAACCAGCCCCGGGCATAGTTAGGATTCTTTCTTTTTCTTTTTTTAAGACCTCTATCGGTCTCTTGTACATATATTTTTTTTCAAAAATATAAAATAAAGTTTCTCTTGAATGTCTTCCCGATCTTTATAAACATGTTTTTTGCCTTGTAAATTTTTTATCACAATCTTATGCTTTGAATTGTGTGTTCGAGACTTTTGTCTTGGGTGGCTTCTTCGAAGTCACCATAGTCGAGTTCGAATAAGGTTCGAACTTGAGGCATAGACCCTTAAGGGTTTGCGTCGGATAACTGTGAGTCCCCAAGCCATAATCAAGTTATTGTTTATTTGTGCTCGGGATAGTCGAACCCTTGGGTTCGGATGGAGTGATAACAAGATCTCGAACTCTAAGTGTACTGGCCCTTAGGCTCTTTAGATCGGGCCGATATGGCCTCTGAAAGATGACTACTATTCCCCTCTTTTGGCTTAAAATACTTAGTGAAAATTTCTATATGCCTTACCATGTATTTTTTACCCATTGGATTTTTTGAGGGTTCGATGTCGATTGAAACCCTTCTGCTTTTTGTTCCTCAGCATGTTTGTGTTAAGATACTTTGATACCTCTTAAGGTTTTTTAAGGGCCGATTTCATCGAAGCCCTATTTATTATTTGCTGAAAATTTCTTTATGCCTTAGCATGTATTTTTTACCCTATTTTGATGGCGGGGTTCGGACGTCTCCGAGCTGCATTAATTTGGCCGTAGCCTTTGGGTATGCCTCTTGGTCTTATTCCCCATTAACACTTCGAACTTGTTCGAGGTATTAGTCCCCGAGAAAGATGGCCTTGGCCTATAGATCGAGGGGTGCCTCTTTGAGGTCTTAAGAATTCGAGTTTAGATAACTCGAATATGTTGATTGTCAATGAGAGTCCCCGAGTGTTCGAGGTATATTTGCGCTTTCCCTTGAGCCATTTCTCACAAAATTATAAGTATGGAGCTCGTATAGTAGAAAATTTTCTTTGAGACACAAAGTGTTTGATATAGAAAGAATGCTTCTTTGAATAATTCATACATGCGTACATGTATTTCCATCGGGGCCCGACTAATCTATATGGACACGGTTCACTTGACCGTTTGGCCCATTACAAAGTTTCCTTATCAAGACCCTTTGACATGAAGTATTTTTCTCGAAAATATAACCTCCGAGGGTGATGCCCCCAATATTCGAGGTTGATTGAAAAGAAGCCTTGGATACTGTTGAATTTTCCTTAGGTAGCACATAATTGTTGCCTCGTTAAAAACCTCGCCGAAAAAACCCATTTGGGATAAAAATCGATCTAAGGGAAAAAGAGTGCAACGCGTGCTTTAAAACCTAAGGTCTTCGTGTTGAAGAGTTTTCTCAATGTCTTCGATCGAACACCTGCAATAAGTTAGTATCAAATACAAATGGTAAAGGGAGAAAACCATACTTCAGCAATAATATCGTTTGAGTTGTGATACATTCCAATTGTTTGGCAATTGTTCGCCCTCCATTGTGCCAAGTTTGTAAGATCCCTTTTCGATGATGTCGAGGACTCGATATGGTCATTCCCAATTTGGGCCTAGTTTCCCTTCGTTTAGGTCTCAAGTATTCAGGGTGACTTTCCTTAGAACTAAGTCTCCGATTCCGAAATGGCGAAGGTTGGCTCTTCTATTGTAATATCTCTCGATTCTTTGCTTCTGTGCAGCCATACGAACAAGCGCAGCTTCTCGTTTTTCATCCAATAGTTCGAGGCTAGTATTCATAGCCTCGTGATTTGATTCCTTCGTTGCATGTCAAAATCTAGTGCTAGGTTCGCTGACCTCGGCTAGAATTAAGGCCTCGAAGCCATATACTAAGGAGAACGGTGTTGCCCCCGTGCTGGACTTCGATGTCGTTCGATACGCCCAAAGGACTTCAGGTAGAACTTCTCTCCATTTCCCCTTAGCGTCGTTCAACCTTTTCTTTAAGTTTTGAATGACAGTCTTGTTCATCAATTTGGCCTGTCCGTTTTTGCTTGGGTGATACGACGTTGATAAGATCTTTTTTATTTTGTGTTCTTCGAGGAACTCCGTTACCTTCCTGCCGATGAATTGCTTTTTGTTGTCGCATACGATTTCGGCCGGTACCCGAATCGACACACGATGTTGTCCTAGATGAAGTCTATAACTTCTTTTTCTCTGACCTTCTCTAAGGCTTGTGCTTCCACCCATTTAAAAAAGTAGTCAGTCATAAACAAAATGAATTTAGCTTTACCTGGGGCCGTTGGCAGAGGGCCGACGATATCCATCCTCCATTTCATGAATGCCCATGGGGATATGACTGAATGAAGTTGCTCTTTGGGCTGATGGATCATCGGTGCAAACCTTTGACATTTATCACATTTTCAAACAAACTCCTTTGTGTCTTTTTCCATGCTATCCCAGTAGTACCCTGCTCTAATGATTTTGTGAATCAAAGATTCGGCACTAGAGTGGTTCCCACAAATGCCTTCATGGACCTCTCGTAAAACATAATCGGTGTCCCCGGTCCCTAAACATACCGCCAATGGTCCATCGAACGTCCTTCTGTATAATGTTCCATCTTCATCCAATGTGAATCGAGCAGCTTTGGTTCGTGGGGCCCTCGACTCTTTAGGGTCCGATGGGAGCTTTCCGTTCTTTAAATATTCTATGTATTTATTCCTCCAATCCCAGGTCAAGCTTGTAGAGTTTATCTTGACATGACCCTCCTCGACCACAGATCTTGATAGTTGGACGACAGCCCCCGAGCTGATCTCGTCTTCCTCAATCGTTGATCCCAAATTTGCAAGTGCATCGGCCTCACTGTTTTGTTCTCGAGATACGTGGTCTAAAGTCCACTCCTTGAAACGGTGCAAAGTTACCTGCAGCTTGTCCAAATACCTTTGCATTCTATCCTCTCGAACTTAGAAGCTTTTGTTTACTTGGATCACCACCAATAAAGTGTCACACTTGGCTTCAATGACTTCTGCCCCCAAGCTTTTAGCTAGCTCGAGACCTGCAATCATGGCCGAGTACGCCTTGTACTCGGCCTCATTGTTAGTCAACCTAGAAGTTTTGATAGACCGCCTAATAGTGCTACCTGTGGGTGGCTTCAAAATGTTGCCTAGCCCGGACCCCTTCACATTAGAAGCACCATATGTGAAAAGGGTCCATACCCCCGATGATGTGCCCGATTTTAACAAGAGTTCCTTTTCAACTTCGGGTACGAGGGTTGGCGTGAAATCGACTACGAAATCCGCTAAAATTTGAGACTTGATGGCTGTTCGGGGTTGATCCTCGATATCGTACCCACTGAGTTCGACGGCCCATTTGGCTAGTTGACTCGAAAGTTCGGGCTTGTGCAAAATATTACGAAGTGGGTAAGTGGTTAACACACATATGGGGTGACATCGAAAGTATGGTTTTAACTTTCTAGAAGCGCTTATCAGTGCAAGTGCTAATTTCTCTAAGTGTGGATATCTAGTTTCTGCTTCTCCTAAGGTTCGACTTACATAGTAAACGGGAAATTGCATACCTTGGTCTTCTCGAACTAGGACACCACTTACTGCGATTTTTGATACCGCCAAGTATAAGTAAAGTTTCTCATCTGTCTTCGGAGTGTGAAGTAGTGGTAGGCTCGATAGGTATTGCTTTAATCCCTCTAATGCTTGTTGGCATTCTGGGGT
Organism: Nicotiana attenuata; assembly: GCF_001879085.1. Lineage (NCBI taxonomy): Eukaryota > Viridiplantae > Streptophyta > Magnoliopsida > Solanales > Solanaceae > Nicotiana > Nicotiana attenuata. The sequence goes on from NW_017670539.1 coordinate 383,060, forward strand.
CCAGGTGAAATCGTTTTTCTTTTTTAGTAAAGAGAAAAAATTTGTGGCTTCGATTCGATGACCTCGAGATAAATCGGCCTAAAGCATCTATCCATCCAGTTAGCCTCTGCACGGCTTTTACACTGTCCACCACGGTGATGTCTTCGATGGTCTTGATTTTATCGGGGTTGATCTCGATCCCCCGATTCGACAGAAGCCCAGGAATTTGCCCGAACCGACCCCGAAAGCACATTTCTCGGGGTTGAGTTTCATGTTATATTTCCTCAAAATCTCAAACTTTCCTATAAATGAGCCAAATGGACCTTTGCGCGCAGGGACTTAACTAGCATATCATCAATATAAACTTCCATTGACCTACCTATTTGTTCTTCAAACATCTTATTTACTAGGCGTTGATAAGTAGCTCCTACATTCTTAGCCCGAAGGGCATTACATTATAACAATATGTTCCATACTTGGTGATAAATGAGGTCTTTTCCACGTCTTCAGGGTTCATCTGAATTTGATTACACCTAGAATAGGCGTCGAGAAAGGTAAGGATCTCGTGGCCAGCCGTGGCATCGATCATGCGATCCATGTTAGGCAGTGGAAAAGAATCTTTAGGGCATGCCTTGTTCAAATCCTTGTAATCTACACACATTCTAAGTTTGTTCCCATTTTAAGGACTACGACCATATTGGCTAACCATTCGGGGTATTTCACCTCCCGAATGGACCGTATTATGAGAAGATTAGTTACCTCGTCCTTTATGAATGCGTGCTTTACTTCTGACTGGGGCCTTCTCTTTTGTTTCACCGGTTTGAACCTGGGGTCAAGGCTTAGCTGATGTGTTGTTATCTCCGGTGGGATCCCTGTCATGTCTAAATGGGACCAAGCAAATCCATGTTATCAATAAGAAATTGAATAAGCTTTTTCCTGAGTTCGGGGCTAACCCCGTTCCCAGGTATACCTTTCGCTCTGGCAGGTACTTGATCAATATAACTTGTTCCAGCTCTTCTATCGTTGATTTGATAGCGTCGGAGTCTTCGGGAATAATAAAGGATCGAGGAGTTAGAAAATCCTCCTCTTCTTCTTCTATCTCCTGCTTTCCCGATCTGGTCGAGGCTGGTGGTTGTGATTGCTATTTGGTTTCCTATTTTCCTTTGATGCCCGGCCTTTCCGTCGACATCGGTACTACCTCGTCGACCGCAAATATTTCCTTTGCAGCATGCTGCTCCTCGTACACTATTTTTACACCGTCCGACGTTAGGAATTTCATCATTTGGTGGATAGTCGAAGGGACTGCTCTCATATTGTAAATCCAGGGCCTTCCGGGTAGGGCATTATATCTCATTTCGCCCTCAATCACGTGGAACTTGGTACCTTGAATGGTTCCAGCCACGTTCATCGATAGAGTAATCTCCCCTTTAGTTATTTCACTGGCCATGTTGAAGCCGTTTAAGACTCGAGCTGCGGACACAATTTGATCTTGTAGGTCGAGTTGCTCCACGACCCTCGATCGGATGATATTCGCCGAGCTACCTGGATCCATTAAAACACGCTTAACTTGAACTTTATTTAATAAGATAGAAGTTACCAGAGTGTCGTTGTGTGGTTGAGAAATTCCTTCTGCTTCTTCGTCGTTGACTGATAAGGAGCCCTCAGGCACATAATTCCGAGTCCGTTTCTCTCTAGTAATTGATACCTTAGTGTGTTTGACTATGGGCCCTTGTGGAATATCGACCCCGCCGACGATCATATGAATGACATGTTGAGGTTCCTCCTGTTCATTTTTTCTGTTGGCGTCTCTGTCTCTGAAATGATTCTTGGTTCGATCGCTAAGGAACTCTCGAAGGTGGCCTTCGTTGAATAGATGAGCTACCTCCTGCTTTAATTGCCTGCAATCCTTGATCTTGTGACCATGCGTGCCATGATACTTGCACATTAAATTTGTGTGTCTTTGGGAAGGATCGGTTTGTATGGGTCTGGGCCATCTAGTATCTTTGATCCTTCTGATTGCTGATACAATGCCTGACGCATCGATGCTAAGGTTATATTCCAATAACCGAGGTGCCTCTACGGGATCGGCATGCTTATTGTTTACCCTAAAATTCGAGTAACAATTAAACTTATATTGTGGTTTTAAGGATATGTGATTTAATTCTACACCAATTAATAAACAAGGGATTAAATAGACAAATTAAAGAGCAAAGTAGATCAAACTAGTGTGTAGGCTAAATCTCGAGCTCGACCTGTGACGATCTCCAGGTATGATTATGGGAATTAAATGATGAAACAACTCTGAAGAACAATAGGTAAAATAGCAAGAGAATAATGTATGTATATTTTCCTATCAGTGAAAAGTGGTCTACAAATGAATAGGATCCCCCTTTATATAATAGGGGAGTCCTAAATAAGGTACAGTTCTAATTACAGTAGGAAATCATATTTGACAGCTGTCTAACCGTCGTAGACCAACCCATTCCGGAATTTAAGCCGTGATCCTCGGCCCGTTGCGGGTATCTCGCTCTTTCCGTTATTGAATCATAACGGTATCATCTCGAAGCATGCCTTCTTCCGACCTCGACAAATGATATCGACCTCGACATCGGAAAGAAGCTTTACCCGAGCTCGGCGTCCTGGCCTTCCAACGTGGTATCATTTTCTCCATCAAAGAATGAAATAGGGTAGCCCTGGTTTCCCCCTTATACACTTATCAAAACCACTTTTGCTCATAAGTCCCCTAGAATTTTGTCCTCGATCGTTTCTTCGATCATTCTGGGAGGGATTACGTCCCGAGCCATTGTTCCTTCGATTTGCAGTATATGGTTGGTATCGTTCTCTGTTCGACTTTGGTTCCCTGTCGATGTCCCTCTGGGTTTTAACTGCCAACCTGTTTGGATGTACTAAACCGGAAGGGGCTCCTAATTGGTCTTCCTCGACCCTGATCTTCGATTGATATCGATTGTGCACATCTGCCCAAGTTACAGCTGGATATTCGACCAAATTTTGTTTCAACTGTCGTGATGCTATCGAACTCCGCTCGTTCAACCCTTGTGTGAAAGCTTGAATGACCCAATCATCAGTGACCAGTGGCAACTCCATGCGTTCCATTTGAAATCGGGATACAAACTCCCTCAGCATTTCATTATCCCTTTGTCTTATCTTGAAAACGTCTGATTTTCTTATCACGACCTTTATGGCCCCAGCATGTGCCTTCACAAAAGAATCTGCTAACATGGCAAATGAGTCGATGGAATTTGGTGGCGAGTTATGATACCGAATCATTGCTCCTTTTGATAGAGTTTCCCCAAATTTCAAAATGGACTCGATCTCATCGTCTTCCAAGTCATTTCCCTTTATTCTACATGTGTACAAAGTGATATGTTCATTAGGATCGGTGGTCCCGTTGTATTTAGGTATATCCGGCATACGGAACTTCTAAGGAATGAGCTTCGGAGCCGCACTCTGAGGAAAAGGCTTTTGCACGAACTTTTTTGAATCCAAACCCTTTAAGATCAGGGGTGCCCTCAGTATCTAATCAACTCGGGAGTTGTATGTTTCCACTTTTTTATCATTATCTTCGATTTTCTTCTCTTCCGACTCAATTCTTTTGGTAAGCTCCTCAAGCATTTTCATAATTGTAGGATCAGTCCCTGATCCGTTACCATTCGACCTTTCCAGCACTGGCTCGGTACGCGAGTGATTTCCAGCTCGACCACACTCGGAGTTCTATGTTGACTTTGAAGCTGAGCAATAGCGACATGCTGAGCCTGTAACATCTCGAATATTACCTAGAGACTAACTCCCCCGTCTCCTACGCCCTGTGTTCCTTGGCCACCAAATCGCCCTTACCTTCACACACTCCCTTCGGGGTCCGCGCCTAAATCCGCATTCAAAGCAATGTGCGAACTGATATCGACTAGATTGATGATCGGTACTCCCCTGAGATTAGCCGGTGGCACCCTGACTCCTAGAGCAATTACGTTGTCATTTTCCCTGTGAAATCCAAGACCATCGTCACCATGTACGGGTGCGTTTTGTGAGTTTGGCATGCTTTAACCTGAGAGCAAAAATTCTTGACAAGAACAAGAGTGAAAATGACGTGTGTTATCAGAATCAGAACTGAAACAATCACTATTATCCTTAGCCTCACGGTGGGCGCCAAACTGTTTACCCTAAAATTCGAGTAACAATTAAACTTGTATTGTGGTTTTAAGGATATGTGATTTAATTCAATGCCAAATGATAAATAAGGGATTAAATAGACAAATTAAATAGTAAAGTAGATCAAACCAGTATATAGGCCAAATATCGAGCTCGACCTATGACAGTCTCGAGGTATGATTATGGGAATAAAATGATGAAACAACTCTAAAGAACAGTAGGTAAAATAGCAAGAGAATAATGTATGTATATTTTCTTATCAGTGAAAAGTGGTCTACAAATGAATAGGATCCCCCTTTATATAATAGGGGAGTCCTAAATAAGTCTAATTATAGTAGGAAATCATACTTGACAGCTGTCTAACCGCCGAAGACCAATCCATTCCGAAATTTACGCCGTGATCCTCAGGCCGTTGCGGGTATCTCGCTCTTTCTGTTACTTAATCATAACGGTATCATCTCGAAGCATGCCTTCTTCGACCTCGACAAATGATATTGACCTCGACATCGAAAAGGAGCTTCGACCCCGAGCTCGGCGTCCTGGCCTTCCGACGTGGTATAATTTTCTCCATCGAAGAACGAAATTGGATAGCCCCGGTTTCCACCGTATATACAACTGTTTCTGATATTTTTTCGGAACCCTGCATAAATATAAATACTTTATATACTAAACTACCTTTTTTTTTTTTCAAACTATTTATGTTTATCACAATTTGTACTTTAACATTTTATGTTAGTTGGAATCCAATATACATTGTCAAATTCGCACTTTCTCGCAAGCAATTACCAAACCAACCCCTAAAAGGTTAAAGTTCGTGTAATTATTTAATATTACAATGTTTTTTGCATTCTCGTAACTCGATTGGGAATTACTGATCTCAAATACTAGCTTTAATCTTTAAATTGGAGTTGATACAAGTTCACCTTTGCTCCAAAGTCTCATACATATACACAACTAGCTTTATATGTTATTCCTTTTCTTGTACATATCGAAATAGAAAACAAGAATTAAAACGCTTAGTGAAGCAATGAGAGAAAAAGAAAAAAATTGTCTGCGTGCAAGTTTCTTCATGTACCAACGTACTTGTTGGTTTTGAGAGTTTGACGATTGCTTGTTGACGATAGAAAATGATAATCATCCTAAGAGAATATACAGGAAAAAATCATTAGGAACTTTTTCTATAAACACGGACACACACAAGAGAGAATTTCTAGCTAACAAATCATTAAAAGTTGTAGCACGTGATCATCAAAGAAGGTGGTATTTTTTGTTGGGTTTGTTATTTAATAAATAATAACAAAAGAGGTGTGAATGGAAAATGGTGGGAAAAGAAATGGAGGGATGACCCGCGACCCGGTCCGGTCTAGCCCATTTTTCTTTCCCGGATTAATTTAAATTCGTTTTAAATTTCCCGCAAAAATTTCCAACAGCCATGACTGTTCTGAAAGGTTGCAAACCTCTTCAGAGGGTCACACCTGTTCCAACAGTCATGACTATTCTGAAAGGTTGCAAACCTCTTCAGAAACATCACCAAGTTGGCTATAAATAGACCTTCAAATCCCAGAATATTTACTTACAGCAATACAGATATATAGCAATCTTAAGGAAATTACTAAATTATATTCTGTATTCTGTCTGAATTTTATTATTCTGATTTGAAGATATAAAAACTTCATCAGAGTATTGGAAAACGATTTGAAGAACATAAAAACTTCATCGTTTTTTCTGCAAAACAGTATATAAAAACTTCAATTATTTTTATTACGTACTGTTTATTAATTACAGTATTATTTACTGTTTTGGTTTTGCCATTAATTGATCTCTTCTGTTGTTCATTGTAAGAAATGGCAAATGAGAATGGAATTCCTTCTGCAACTGTTGGTGCAAACGACGATAGCCTCGTCAAGCCGCACTGCTGTTCCTCCGGCCGAGAAACCGGGAAAGTCGTAACGTTTGGATACAATTGTTTAGTAAACAATGACATGCGAGATTTGACCAAATAATATTATCAAATGGTTTCAAAAATTAATGAGTGTGAACAAATGTGTTTACGTTAAGAACACTTCAAATCATATAGTCATTATTTGATTATATATGATATGTTGATGAAATATTTAAAATGCGGGGGCTTTTAGTTTATGCATGACAAAAGTCAATGTTAGACGTAATGTCTAAATTATATAATTTTTGAACTCCATTGATATAATAGTTGGTAAAATCATCAGTTGTTTAGTCTTAATAAAGACTAGTTGATGAAACTACTAATTTGGAAGTTGGTCACATGCCTTTCTCGAAAGGTCATTTTCTTTAATGAAAATTTATATTGTTTAGTTCTTTTATGAAATGATGTCACTTTGAAGGTTGTGACTTTTCATAGAAAGATACGTCTGTATAGACATGACCGTTCATGAACGAATATATTAATACGTTGGTCTATAATGAGGTGAACTAACCGTTGAACATGACCAAAATCCATTGCAAGTTGGATTTGTTTCATGAATGGAGGTGCTATAATTTGCATATCATATAGACATATGAATGAATAGCATACAAATGCTTGAAAATGGCGGAATGATTACGAAATGTGTTATATATTAAAAGGTTGTGGCCACAACTGATGCCAATCATTCCAGCTGTTGTTATAATTACTACATTAAGTGTAGTCAATAATCTGATATGCAATCGAAAATCGAGACGTATTAGTCTACAACATAAGGAAGTTTGCACTGAAATGAAACGAGTTTTGAAGTATTTGAAATATACTCCAAATTATGCTTTGCACTACAATAAGTATCCCACGATAATAGAGGGGTATAGTGATGCAAATTAGATCACCGGTTCAACCAATTCTAAACAGTCGGTGGATGAGCGATGTCTTGGAAATCGTCCAAACAAATGTGCATTGACCGCTCTACGGTGAAGAAGCTGAATGGCTCCGGAATTTCTTGGAAGATATTCCATTTTGGCCCAAACCTTTGGAACCTATATGTATACATTGTGATAGTCAAGCGGCAATAGGTAGGGCAGGGAGCGTTATGTATAACGGGAAATCTCGTCATATTCGACGGAGACACAATACTGTTAGACAACTACTCTCTAGTGGTATTATCACAATTGACTACATAAAGTCAAGAGATAACGTGTCGGATCCACTTACAAAAGGCCTATCTAGAGAGGCGGTTGAAAGATCATCAAAGGGAATGGGGTTAAAGGCCTAGGACAAGTCATCATGGCGGTAACTCTACCTAGCAGACTGGAGATCCCAAGAGCTAGGTTCAAAGAGATCAAACAAAGTTATGAATGACAGTTCAACATTTTCAACTAACTCAACCCATTCTCGTGATGAAGACAATGTTCAAAAAAAGGTAAAGCATTAAGGCTTTTTTGATGAGTCAATAAAGCTTAAAGCTTTTTAATGATTTGCTAAGTCTGGCAGGATATGACCAGATAGTGTGTCTTTAGGATTACACGTTTAGGAATCACCTATGTGAGTGTGAAGTGTAAGCCGCATCAAGGAGAATGAAAGTAAAGGCCCATTCTCTAAGCACTCATGAAACCAGGCGGTGTTCATGGCTGAAACGAACACAACCGTGAGAACCATAGATGGTTAAGGATTGATTTTGTGACTTATGTTGTCTAGGTATACAACAAAGCTCGACGGTTCAAAGATATCAAATCTACCGATTGACCGAGTATATCCGATATAAGTTCACTACGGAAAGTTCAAAGGGAAACCTACTTATCCAGATACAATTAATTCTTGCTTGTAAAACACACACACGTCCGTGTATTCCTTTAAGTTTATAGTCATTCCCCATTCATGTGGGGGATTGTTGGGTCTGTTATTTAATAAATAATAACAAAAGAGGTGTGAATGGAAAATGGTGGGAAAAGAAATGGAGGGATGACCCGCGACCCGGTCCGGTCTAGCCCGTTTTTCTTTCCCGGATTAATTTAAATTCGGTTTAAATTTCCCGCAAAAATTTCCAACAGCGATGACTGTTCTGAAAGGTTGCAAACCTCTTCAGAGGGTCACACCTGTTCCAACAGTCATGACTATTCTGAAAGGTTGCAAACCTCTTCAGAAACATCACCAAGTTTGCTATAAATAGACCTTCAAATCCCAGAATATTTACTTATAGCAATACAGATATATAACATTTTTTCATTCTTAACCAGATGTTCTTGTGTTTGGGCTCTGATAATTGAGTCATCTTTTGCAGCAAATACTTTACCTCCAAACTAAAACTTTTCGATGCAAATCCATATTAATCTGACCCCAACACAGATATCGAATATCGAATGGAAAACGGAAATTGTAGTACGTTCTCAAGCATGAATTGGAAGAGTCTCTCTTGTTCCTTTTTGAATAGATCAGTTAAGTATTACTTCCTCCTGTTCACAATAAGTGACTAATTTGCCTTTTTATTATAATCAGGAAAAAATTTAATTTGTTTTTCAAAGTTACCCTTATGTACGTATCCCTAAAAAGTCTTTTACTCCTCACATTAAATTATGCTGCAAGCCTGCAATATTTAATTAAGGGTAGTTTAGACGTACTAATTATTTTTGTCTAAAATTAAGGCTCCGTTTGGCCATACATTTTGGCAACGTTTTTTCAAATCTTTTTTGAAAATATTGTTTGTTCATAGATTAATGATCTATTTTTGAAAAATTTCTGAAATTATTTTTCAAGTTCCCAAAAATCTAGTTTAGGGTAGATTTTGGGTGAAACTTGTTCTCCCACTCACATAACTTCAAATTTTTTTCAAATAAAATGCATGTCCAAACATAATTTCGACTTCCAAAAATTATTTTTCAAGACTACTTCAAAAATTATTTTTTCAAGTTTCAACTAAATCTATGTCCAAACACTAGCTAAGTATTTTTATCACTTATTATGGACAGGAGGGAGTAACTAGTTTTGTGTTGCAATAAAACAACACAACATTAATTAGCTGTCTGCTGAATATTAGTCTGTGAAATTAGTGAAGCTTGTACACTAGACTATAGTGATTAATATCTTGTACGATTTATACTACGTACTAAATAATTACTTGCAAAATCAGAAATATGTGTCTAACTTGTATACACATTTTGGCTCAAGAAGTTTACCCACCTCTTCCGAACACTAATACCCTTTGCTTTCATTTTTACTTGTCCACTATGGATTTTGCACACTTTTTAAGAAATAATAAATGAAGTGTATAATTTACCATGATATCCATATTAATTGATGCATATTTTTAATGGATATGAGAAAATGATTTCAAATGATAAATTAATATTATGGGTATAATAAGAAAAAAGAAACCGTCTTCTCTTGAAATGCTAAAAATGATAAGTAAAAGTAAAAGTATATTTTTAAAATACTGGACAAGTATTAAAAGTGAACGGAGGGAGCATTATAGTTCAATGCTCTGCATATAATCATCCATATATTTTGGGTGAAAATGTTAGAACTCTGAAAAAAAATCTTCCAATAACCACAAATATTGTTAGAGTTCAAATCTTAGTTAGATAAAAGCTAATTTAAAGTTTTAGTAAATGCTATATTCTTATAAAGCTGGATCTAACCATTCAGTGGAAAATTTTCTATAGTACTAGTGTCGGATTTGTCACGACCCGGGTTTCTCACCCTCGGGAGTCGTGATGGCGCCTACTAATAGGAGCTAGGCAAGCCAATTAATTTAACACTTCTCTCAACATCATTAACAGTATAAAGAAGAACGAGGCAATTAATATAAAAACGGAAGTCTCGAAACATAAATAACTGAAACCAAGTGCGGAAATTCAAATACACCTCTACCCAGATCTGGTGTCACTAACTCACGAACTTCTACTGAATGCTAAATACAAAGTCTGAATAAGAATACAGTACTGTCTGATCCGATACAAGGGAAATCAAACGAAAGACAGAGATAAGAGACACTCCGGGCCATGCGGACGCCAGCAAGCTACCTCAGAAATCTCCGGACTGAAGTAAGCTCCCAACGCTCCTATTGCTGACCAAAGGCTCCTGCTCCGGTACTATGATCTGTGCAAAAAGCACGGAAGTGTAGCATCAGCACAACCGACCCCATGTGCTGGTAAGTGCCTGGCCTAACCCCGGCGAAATAGTGACGAGGCTAGACAGGACCTACCAAAAGAAAACAACCTGTGCAGATATATATATACAAAGACAACGGAAATAACAACAGAGAATATCAACTAAAAAGGGGAAGGGGGCATGCTCGGGGAAAAATACAGCGAATACAGATCAACGGACATAACGACGAAACTATCTCAATACCATAGCTCATATATAAGTGGTCGGCGCGCCACACGATCCCATTTCTTAATTCATAAGTGGACGGCGTGCCACACGATCCCATTTCATAATATATAAGTGGTCGGCGTGCCACACGATCCCATTTCATAATATATATATAAGTGGACGGCGTGCCACACGATCCCATATTATAGAATATAAGTGGACGGCGTGCCACACGATCCCATATCATAATATATAAGTGGACGGCGTGCCACACGATCCCATATCATAGTTCAAAATATCTGACTTTGTAAAGAAGGCCCCATTAGGGGAATTCGACAACATAACACTTTAACCCGGCAAGGGTACAGCTAACAACCCAAATATCCCGGCAAGGGAGAGTACATAATAATAGTCTACACGTCCCGGCAAGGGAATAATCACAACACATCCTCTTTTAAATCACTTCTTTCTCAACTGTCATATTCTTGTTCGAGCCAACGCTCCAAAATATACCAATCACAATTCTTCCTCAACCGTTCACATTATATGAAATTTATCAATTAAACAAGGAAGTTGTGTCACATCATTCGAATTAAAAGCAATTTAAGACTCACGGTCATGCTAGACTCCGGTGCATAGACAACCGTCACCATGCCTATACACCGTACTCCACATTTAGCAAGTAGCAAATAACGTCCTAATCCTATTCCCTCAAGCCAAAGTTAGAACAAACACTTACCTCGGTCCAAAGAATAGCAATCAATCCTCAAATACCGCCTTTCCTCTACAATCCGACTCCGAAACAATGGTATCTAGGCATAATTAGTTCAATAATATCAATAAGGGCTCAAAAACATAATCCCATAGCCTAGAAATGGAATTCCTATCATTCTTTCAAAAATACCAAAATTCGACACCGGTCCCACATGGTCCAAACACGAGGCTCGGATCCAAACCCAATCACCCATAACCCCACGAGTTCAAATATATAATTTGTTTCAAGATTCGACTCCAAATTGAGGTTGAATCACCCAAAATCCCCAAAGCCCTAACTCTACCCAAAACCCCCATTTTCTACTTTGAATTCATGATTTAGGGCTAGGAAATTAGTGATTAGTGGAAGAAATTAAGAGGGAAAGAAGTTAAGAACACTTACCTAAGAGGCTATGGAGAAGAAGCTCTTCAAAATCGCCTATGGAGTGTTAGAGAGAGGAGCTCGTGTGAAGAAATAGCTAAATCCCGAAGGGCTGGGGTCTGGGACTGGCTAGTACGCGAACGCGAGAGAGGACTCGTGAACGCGGTGAAGGGGAAGCCTGGGCTATGCGGACGCGGGGTATTGTCCGCGAACGCGATGAAGAGGGACCACTGAAGCTTCGCGAACGGGTGACTGGAACGCGAACGCGAAGAAGGGATTTGTTGTGCAAAAATTGCAGAAAATCTGCTATGTTTTATAAGTGTAAAACTACCCCGAACTACCTCCGAATCACTCCCGAGCCCTCGGGGCTCCCAACCAAACACACACACTAACTCAATAACACCCTACGAACTTAGTCGAGCGATCAAATCGCCAAAATAACATCAAAATCACTGAATCTGACCTCAAAATCATCATTTTCATTTCAAACTTCTTAAACTTCTAACTTTAGATATTTAGGTCCGAAACACGTCAAATGACACCCAATTTCACCCAAACTTTACAGCTTAACACATATTTAAGACTTGTACCGGGCGTCGGAACCAAAATACGAGCCCGATACCATAGTCTGTTAATCAATTTTTATTTCCATTTTCCTTAATAATTTCAGAAAAACAATTTCACAGAAAAATTCATTTCTCGGGCTCTCGACCTCGAAATTCGACTCCGGGCATATGCCCGAGTCTCATATTTTTCTACGGACCCTCCGGGACCGTCAAATCACGGGTCCGGGTCCGTTTACCAAAAATATTGACCAAAGTCAACTTTAATCATTTTAAAGCCACATTTTTGAAAATTTTCACAGAATTTAACATATAAGCTTTCCGGATACGCGCGCGGACTGCGCACGCAAATCGAGGCAAGCAGAAATGAGGTTTTCAAGGCCTCGGAAGCACGGAAAAGAGAGAAATCCGGTGATGACCCTTTGGGTCGTCACATTCTCCACCTTTAAAACAACCGTTCGTCCTCGAACAGACAAAAGAAAAAAGTACCTGAGTTGGGAAATAGGTGAGGATAACGGCTCCGCATATCAGACTCGGACTCCCAGGTCGATGCCTCAGGAGGCTGACCTCTCCACTGGACACGCACTGAAGNAAAATCCAATCACGCATGTTTCTCATCCAATCTAAAAATTATAAAATTAATGTCTACTTTTGTCTGAGAGGACTTTTTATCCCTCAACAGTCATATCAACTCATTATGATAAATATTTACTATGAATAACTTAAATTATTTTAAGAAAAAAATTAATACATAACTTATTCCTTTTAAAATTGGAACCCCTCGAAATTGGGGCCTAAGGCATATTACCTTATGGGTGTTAAAGGGATGGGCCGGGCTGGTCTGGATTGGGACTTTTTGGACCCGTACGGGTTATGGTCCGGGCTCGGTTATGGGTTGGGACTTACCGGGTTTAACGGGTTCGGGTTCATCCGGGTAAAAATTGAACCGTAAGGGTTACGGGTTGAGGGGGCTGGGCCGGGTTTAGTGTATTTTTTAATATTTTTTTTGTATTTTGTATAACTATTGTAAGTTATATTAATATAAAGTAAAAATATAAAGTGTACAATGAAGATGGGAAAAAATTACACTTATAAATTGCAAGTGCTACATTTATTTCAAAATTCAAACTTACAGATTGAAAGGTTTACATTTAACAACAAGTAAATTAACCAAAAAAGAGTAAATTCAAACTTTCAAAGGTTTTGCATTGCCTTAGTAAGTTCGTCATAATCAATATGAACTGAGAGGCCTTCTTCTGGAGTGTTAAAGTCGGACGGGTTGCCATGTGTTAATATATCTCCAAGTTCCTCGTCTTCTGGGCTATCAACATCTTCACATCCTTGATTTCTTCGTTCCGATCTAATCCAATCTCTGAAACATACTAAAACTTTCAAAGCATTGCTTCCCAATGAGTGACGGGTATCTCCAAGTTGTTGTCTTGCTTGGCTAAATGCACTCTCTGATGCAACAGTTGAAATTGGCACATTCAGCACGTCCCGAGCCATAGCGGAAAGTAACATGAAATTGCTTTCCATTCTCATGCCACCATCCCAATGGTGAAAATTCCTTTGTGCGAGGCTCTTTTTGCTTCTGCAAGTAAAATTGAAGTTCATCAATGTTCCTGCTACTGGTTTGAGTGTTAGAAAATGTAGAAAAAATATTATAACTATCAAGGCCTTCTTCATCATCCACAGTAGTAGAAGTGGTACATTGCATAGTGGGATTAACATTGCCTACATTAAGCGCAACATTATCAATCATATTTGCATAATAATTATATAATTGCTGTAAATAATCATTTAGCTTGTTCATAGAAACATATATATTTGGGATTTCAGTTGGTCCAATCTCCATATAAGTATATAAAGCATTCATTAATTGGTGACAATCAGACATCTTAATAGAAGGATTTAATACAACACCAATTAAGTAAATCGAAGGAATTGGAAAGAAATATTTTTTGAATTTTGCTTGCATTTTTTCAACAACATCCGTATACCTTTCTTTCTTCTTAAATTCAAAGAGTAGAAAAGAAATTTCAGCTATATGTACTAAAGCCATAGCAATAGTAGGGTAATATGCTCCAGAAAACTCAACAGTAGCTCTATAAAATTTATGTAAAAATTTAACAACATCATTAATGACCTCCCAAGTAGTAGTTGTTAACATACAGTTTGGATCAGTACAATGCGCATTAGCAACTTCAATTATTGAGAATCTATATTTGTAACAACATTTTAAAAATATATATGTATAATTCCATCTAGTAACAATTTAGTCTGGCATGAATCTGGGTTTAAGGTTATACTGGATACACTTATTCTTAAATTCCTTTATTCTGAATTGTCTATTATTTCCTTGAATAACACCAACTGCTCTTCTAACATGAGTAACCTCTGTTGAAAATAAATCAAGGCCACTTTTAACAATTAAATTATAAACATGACATGCACACCTAACATGAAAAATTTCATCAAGTGGTGGTTGCAGTGCAGTTTTAATATTGAAATTGCAGCATTATTGTTAGAAGCATTATCAAAAGACATACACAATACTTTTTGCTTGAGATTATAAAATTCAACAACTTCACAAATAGTACTACTTATAAACGCAACAGTATGACTTTGATCTTCATCATATCTAAAAGCGATAATACATTTTTGCATACAATAATTATCATCAATCCAATGACATGTAATTGTCAAATAATCATTTCCATTAACAGCATGGCCAATATCAGAAGTTAGAGAAACTCTACAAGGAAGGTGGCTAAACAATAACGATTCGATGTATGTATGTTTGATATTGTCCATGAAGTCTAAAGATATCAGCTCTACAAGTACTTCTAGGGATACCTTTAAATAAAGGATTGTAAATCCTTTGAATATACATAATAAGATATGATGAAGAAGCAAAAGAAAAAGGTAGACAACCCAAAGCAATCATTTTTGCTAACTCTTCACGATCCTTCATTTTATCATATTTCATAACACCTCCAGTAGTAGGGTTTAGAGTTGCTTGATTTCCATCTCCATCAGAGCACCATTCTATAGGATGCTCAATTCTCATATGTCTACTAAGTGTCCCAGTCCCCCCTAATTGTCCCCCAGTCTTATGTTTAAAAGTATCATTACAAAGTTTGCATTTAACTCTATTAGTACCTTCTATTTCCTCAAAAAAATTCCAAACCTTACTTCTTTTTCTACGATTACTAGCCGGGCCACAGGTGGTCTACTACTAGCACCACGACCACCACCCCTGCTAGCAGCTCCAACACTACTAGGTGTAGGTGGTATCTCATCTTTCATTTCTAATTCATTATCATCTATACCAAAATCTTCCTGCAATTGTTCATAATCTAAACTATTATCAGGTAATGTTTCAGGAATACTTGGAGAGGTATTTAAATTACTACCAGATGTTGAAGCTGAACTACTACCTCTTTTTTTATTTCCTCGATTAGTAACCTTGTTACAAACTCTTTTTGCAGCATTAACATATTGTAAACATTTAACTACTAGCAACAAAACAAATAAATATGCAAATAAAATAGTAAATAAGAGAAAGAGTTGGAGGGAGTGCACCGAATTCGGCAATAAATTGAGCACTTGATGATTTCTCAACTCCAGTGTTACCACGAAGAAACGTCAATTATTCCAATTTGAAGTTCAATTGTTCAAACTTCAAAAAATAAATACTACGATAAATTAAATTCCAAAAAAAAAAATAGCCAAATAGTTGATTGCACTTTAATAGGTGAAGAATGAAGATTGAAGAATGAGAGAATATTAGAATTGAGTTGAGAATTGAAAGATGAGTGAAAAAATGAGGAAGAGGGGGGGGGGGAGGTGTATTTATAGTTTTTGAAAGGGGGGTTAATTTTAAAAAAAAACTCAAAATTGGGCTACATTGTGCAATTCACCCGTTGGGCAACAGCCATTTTCTGAAATGGACCGTTGCCAACAGTCAGATCTGGGCCCATATAAAAAGAAAAAAATTTAATTTTTTTTACCGTTATACCGGTTCGGGCCGGGCCGGTTAACCGATTTACGAACACTGTTCACCTAACGGGTTGGACCGGTCCGGGTAACCGGTATTTCAAACGTAAACGGAGCAACCCGCGCGTCCCCCCTAACCCAACCCAACCCAGCCACCTTTAACCAGTCCGGGCGGTTCCGATTTTAACCGGTCTGGGCCGGTCCAGAACCGGGCTGACCCGACCCGTTTAACACCCTTGTATTAGAGAAATCTATACTAAATGCCCACACAATCCAAAATAATTACCCGTAATTACCCATATGAAAGCTTTTTACAAAACCTACCTATTCGGCCGAAATATTTTACCACCTACCCATTCCCTTTTGCCTTTTGATTTGTTTTATCAGTGCTAGCTTAATCTAATGGAAAACATTGCCTTTACCCTTTGAAGTGCAAAATCCTAGAGCTTTCTCTTTAAATAAACTATGAAATCTAGTTGACCCCTTTTTTTCATGTAATCTCATCACTTTTTTGTCAAAATCTCATGCTTGCTCGGATTTTGCACTTCGTAGTTTTTGCTGAAATTAAATTTTTATAGATTTTCTTAAAGTCTTCTTCCAAAATTCCAAATATATGTTTTTCAAGTTGAAGATTTTAATATTAGAAGAAGTGGGTGTATATTGCTTATAGTACCTTCAAGAACGCTTCCCAGATCTGAATGTTTATGCGTATTTGAATATTCATTATTGTCGGGCTTGAAGCTCTTGAATATAAAAATTTTATTTTGAAGATTTCTTGTTTGATTCAAAGTGGGTGTTATTAAATATTGCTTATAGTACCTTCTCGAAGTTCATACTGAAATTTGATTGCATTTGGTGTTGATTTGAGGTGATTGAGATCGAATTTTTTAGCTCAAAATCGACAAAGAACATAGTTACCCAACAGTATCCCGCTACAGTATATAATATGTTGTAGGATTATATAGCTATACAACAACAGTATACTACAATAGTATACAATATACTATACCGGTATACTGTAATAATCGAAGAAGAACACAATTACCTAATAGTATCCCGCTACGGTATACAATATACCGTAGGAGTATATAGCTATGTTGCAACAATATACTATTATAGTATACAAAATAATATGTTGTAATAGTATACAATATATCATAATAGTATACTTCAACTGCTTTTTTGTTGAATCAACTAGGTGCAATTGTGCAAAGCTAAAGTCATAGTTATAATAACATTTTATTGTTCTACTATACAATATAATATAACAATATACAGTAATAAATAAGTCTTTTTTAAATTTTTAATATTTTTTCAACTAGGTACTTGCAAATATTTTCTTATGAATTTTTTGATGGAGTTCCATGAAAATAATAGGAAAAATCTTACTTTATAGTTGTTTTGATTAAATTTTTACCGAGTCATGTTCGAAATGTTGATTGAAGGCTATGGCTAAATTTTGAGTAAGTTTGGTGGAGATTTTCGGAGTAGATTTTTAAATTTAGGCCAATATTAAATAGAACTAGCAAAGAAGATAAAGTTGTATTGTATGTCAACATGTTATATATATGTTATGTTGGTATATAATAATTAATTCAAAAGTATATCATTAATTATAACAATACACCACTAATTTTCTTGAAAAAATAAACTAGTACTATATGATACCTTGACAGTATATGATATATATCATACGAGTATCATAGAGGACTAATGATTTTTTTATAAAGAATGAACCAATCCTCTGTAATATTGTGTTAGTATATGGTATATACCAGGTTGGTATCATAGAGGACTGGGTGTCTTTCTGAGAGAAATGGACCAGACCTTTATGATACCCCATCAATATATGATATATACTATGTGAGTATCATAGAGGATTGAGTATGTTTATGGAAGTAGTGAACCGTACCTCTATGATACTACGTTAGTATTTGATATATACCATGTGGGTATCATAGAGGACTGATGAGTATTTTGTTTGGTGAAGAAATGACTAGTCCTTTATGATACCCTGTCAGTATATGATATATACTATGTGTGTCATAGTATGTTCCAATAATATACTTCAACTATTAGTAATGTATTATTTTTGGTATATCTATATGCTACAATAAGTTATTTTTTTAATAATTAATACATGAAAATTAAATAAATAACAAAATATACTATTTTTTTTGGTAAGTAAAAAATTTTATTTACCAAGTAATATCTACATAGCATCTTTCTCTTAAAGCCTGATCTGGACATCAGTCCCAGATTCAGCTTTGTTCCTCTATCCTGTTCCATCTATCTACTATACTAATTCTGCTAATTATACAGATCGGAAGAG
>NW_017670539.1:401500-564865 GCF_001879085.1 Nicotiana attenuata
AAAATAGAGAAAAAAATAAAGGCGCAAGATGAAAAAAAATTTAAAAGAAAAAACAATCAAAATAATAATAAATGAAATTACAAAAATAAAAAAAGAAGAAAAAAGGAAAAAAGAAGAAGAGAAAACATGTATAATGTATAAGTTGTTCTTATAACTGACCTACAGAAAAAGAAAATGGAAAAAGCAAGACATATATATATATTATATCAATTATATTAAAAAAAAAGGTGAACAAATATTTATTATATTAATTATCTTTTTATTATTGCACGAAAAAAATAAAATAAAGAAAAGGAGCAAAAAAGGTAAATAAAATTAGATCATGCAGAAAAAAGGAAATAAACTGACAAAAGATTTAAATGAAATTAGAAAAGAAACAAGAAAAAGGAAAAATGGGAAAAGCCAAAACTGAGCAAGGAATCAGATTTTGGTGAAAAAAGAAAATAAAAAATAATAAGATTGAAAAATAAACATAAAAGGAGAAGAAAAAAAAAAGCAAAGCATAAACAAAACGAGAAAAAAAAAGGCAATTACCCACAAACACTACAATAGGTATGAATGATAATTAGTTTGAAGAGTAGAAAAATAAATAGATAGGCAAGAGTAATTAATTTGATTTTTATGGGTAAAGCTATAAAACTCCCCTTATATTACCTTACATTCCTAGCCTATGAAGTTTGAGCCGGCTTTGCCTATACCTTTTCTCTCTTATCGTTTTTTTTTTCCTTTTTGGTAAATTGACGATTTTATTTAAACATTAAATAGCATTACAAGTAGTAGAAGTGCTAGCTAGATGCACTAGTAGTAGGAGTGCAGACGCACAAGAGGTGCCCAAGTCTGCTAATAACTTGCAAGTACTTAACAAAATATTCCTTTTAGATGTTTTTCATTGCATGTCCCTAGTAACATATTTAATTATTGCTAAAGGGGTAATGGTAGATGGACAAAAACAGTAAGGTTGGCGTGTTTCATTCCCTCATTTGCTAACGAGTTAGCTACTAGGTTAGGTTTTGTGTCACGACCTGAAATTCTTTCCCCGGGGACCTTGATGGCACCTAATGTTTCACTTGCTAGGCAAGCTAATGTTAGAGAATTATTAAATCCAGCTTTAGTCAATTTTAGTAACAACAACAATTAAGCTAAACAGAAGCTAAAACTGAATTGCAGAATAACATAGAACCCATAATATCTGATACAATTCGGATCTGGAATCACGATTCACGAGCTTCTAAGATTTACTACAAACAAAGTCTGAAAGAAAATACAACTGTTCTGAAAGAAAGAAAACAGTAACATAAGGAAACTAGGAAGGGACTCCAGGGTCTGCGGACGCCAGCAGATCTACCTTGGGTCTCCAACAAGCAAGTCCAGCTGCTAACCTCACGATCATCTAGGGCCGGTACCAAAATCTGCACAAGAAGTGCAGAATATAGTATGAGTCCAATTGACCCCATGTACTCGTAAGTGTCGAGCCTAACCTCGACGAAGTAGTGACGAGGCTATAACAAGATACCTACATAATAAACCTGTGCAGATAACATTATATGTACAAAATAACAACAAATAAGAGCTAGACAAGTAATATCGGGAGGGGGACATGCTAAAGGGGGATACAAGATATGAGAATTTCAGCAGAAATGATAACCACGACAATCAATATGCCTTTGACCAGCAAAAATAATTAAACACAGTAAGGAAAAATGCACGTCATCATCCTTCGTGCTTTTACTCTCAACCTCACAGTGAAACAATGAAACAGCACGACATCACCCTTCATGCTTTTACTCACAACCTCACAATATAAATCAATAGATATGGCACAACATCACCCTTTGTGCATTAACTCTCATAACATGGCACGTCATCGCCCTTCGTGCATTAACACTCATAATATGGCACAGCATCACCCTTCGTGCATTAACACTCACAATATGGCACAACATCACCCTTCGTGCATTAACACTCTCCCTTACCATAAAGCAATGAACAAATAACGAAAGGGAGATAGAATAACAAGAGCAAGCCTTACTTCAACAATTGGTTCCACAATACCAACTTCAACTTTGACATCAATACTCAATTATCACCAAAAATCCGTAAACATGATAAGAATGATCAATTTAACAATAACTAGTCAAAACATGGATAACATGATCAAAGAAGCAATAATTACAAGGAATCAAGTCCCACCCGCATGCTTTAACCCGACAACAACGCATAAGTACTCGTCACCTCACATATACGTTATACCCAACATCTTAACATGTAGCAAATAGACAAACAAGTCCTATTCCTTCAAGTCAAGGTTAACCACGACACTTACCTCGCTCCAAAGACCAAACTCAAAGCTCAACCATAACTTTTCCTTCCAAACAAGCCTCCGAACCAATAGAGTCTAGCAAATTACCAATCAAACGATTCAAATTAAGCCTTAGGAACTACCCACGATTGCAGAGAATTCAATTTAGGTCATTATTGAAAAAGTCAACACCCGAGCCCGCTTGGTCCAAACTCGAAATTCGGACCAAAACCCGATCACCCATTTACCCCCGATCCTGGTTATGTAATTTGTTTTGGAATTCGACCTCAATTTGAGGTCTAAATCGGTATTATTCAAAAATCCCTAATTCTACCAAAACCTCCCAATTTCCACCATAAAAACTCTAGATTTTAGGTTGAAATCATAGGAAAAGTAGTGAAAGATTGAAAGAAACTAGTTTAGAATCACATACCAATGATTTGGGGAAGAAAAGTTCTTTGAAAAATTGCCTCTAGGGTTCTTGAGTTTGAAAATTTCAAGAATGAACAAAAAATCCCGTCTAAGTCCCATTTTGATCAGTTGCAGATGTTGCATTAGCGACCTGTCAACCCCGCAAATGCGAAGAACCTATCGCAAATGGGAAGACCTCCACAACTCTGCTTTCCTCGCAAATGCAAAGAAATGTTTGCAATTGCGAACCATGACCTCCGCAAATGCGAGCATTTGATTGCATTTGCGATCACTTCCTCCCCCTGTCCCAGTTCGCAAATGCGAAGTTTTGTTCGCAAATGCGATGAGTAGCTCGCAAATGCGAATCCATCAGTGGTCGCAAATGCAAAGCTTGACCTCGCAATTGCGAAGTCTGAGGCCTGCAACAAAAACTGAAGCACTCCAGCAATGTCCTAAGTCCAATTTTCACTCCGTAGCCTATCCGAAACTCAGCCGAGCCCTCGGGGCTCCAAACAAAACATGCACACAAGTCTAAAAACATCATACGAACTTGCTCATGCAATTGAATCGCCAAAATAACACCTAGATCTACGAATTGAGCACCAAATCAATTGAAATTTTCAAGAAAACTTTGAAACTTCTATTTTCACAACCGGACGTTCGAATCATACCAAACCAACTTTGTTTCTCACCAAATTTCGCAGACAAGTCATAAATATAACATTGGACTTATACCGGGTCCGGAACTAAAATACGGACCCGATATCTAAAAAGTCAACCATTGGTCAAACATTTCAAATTCATTAAGCCTTTAACTTTCAAATTTCAACAAAGTCTGATAACTCGGGCTAGGGACTTCCGAATTTGATTCCGGGCATGCGCCCAAGACCCAAATCACGATACAGTCCCACCGGGACCGTAAAAACATGATTCTGAATCTGTTTTCTCAAAACGTTGACCGAAGTCAACTCAAATGGTTTTTAAGGCACATTTTTATAGTTTCTCAGTTTTCAACATGAAAGCTTTCTGGAGACACGCGCGGACTGCGATCGCAAACCGAAGAGGAATAAAATAAGGTATTTAAAGCTTCAAAGTGCAGAATTAGGTTCAAAAAACATAAGATGACCTATCGGATCATCACATTTTGCTCCCGAAAGTAGTGCTTAACCCTCCACGTTCTCAGTTGGTGTAGTAGGGACCTCCATTCAAGGATTAAGCTAGTGAACTTACTTGATCATTTTGATTACCTCTGTCGCATCTGTTAACCCAAAAATAGATTTTATGGTCTAGTGTTAGAAAAATCGGGTTACTGATAACCAAAATTACTTCTCTTTCTTGGTAAAACAATGCGAGCTTGTAAGCCACCTCACCCACTCTCTGAAGAATCTCTAAAGGTCCTATATATCTATGCTAAACTTGACCTTCTTCCCAGACCTCATTACACCCTTCATGGGTGAAACTCGAAGCAACACCCGCCCTCTGACCATGAATGCAACATCACGAACTCTACGATCGGCATAAATCTTCTGCCTGGACTAGGCTGTGCAAAGTCAATCCTGAATAATCTTGACCTTATCCAAGGTATCCTGTACCAAATCTGTACCCAATAACCGAGCTTCCCCCAGCTTGAACAGTCCAACTGGCAACCGGCACCGCCTACCGTATAATGCCTTATAGGAAGCCATTTGAATGCTCGACTGGTAGCAGTTGTTTTAGGTAAACTCCGCAAGTGGCAAGAACTGATCCCAAGAACAGCCGAAGTCTATAACACAAGCGCGGAGGATATCCTCCAATATCTGAATAGTGCGCTCGGACTGTCCGTCCATCTGAGGATGAAATGCTGTGCTCAACTCAACCTGCATGCCCAACTTACGCTGTACTGCTCTCTAGAAGTGCGAGGTGAATTGCGTACCTCGATCAGAAATGATAGACACGGGCACACCGTGAAGACGAACAATCTCGCAGATGTAAATCTCAGCCAACCGCTCCGAAGAATAGGTAACTGCCATAAGAATAAAATGCACTGCCTTGGTCAGCCTGTCCACAATGACCCAAACTGCATTGAACTTTCTCTGAGTCCGTGGGAGTATAACAACGAAATCCATAGTGATACGCTCCCACTTCCACTCAGGAATCTCTATCTTCTGAAGCAAACCATAAGGTCTCTGATGCTCATACTTTACCCGCTGACAATTTAGACACCGAGCTACATATGCAACTATATCCTTCTTATCCTCTTCCACCAATAATACTACCGCAAGTCTTGATACATCTTGGCGACGCTCGGGTGAATAGAATACCAAGAACTGTGAGCCTCTTCTAGAATCAACTCACAAAGTCCATCCACATTAGGCACATAAACACGACCCTACATCCTCAAAACTCCATCCTCTCTAACAGTAACATGCTTGACATCACCGTGCCGCACTATGTACCTAAGGACTAGCAAATGTAGGTCATCATACTGCCGCTCCTTGATGCGCTCAAACAACAAATACCGAGCGACTGTACAAGCTAGAACATGAATGGGCTCAGAAACATCCAACCTCACGAACTGATTGGCCAAGGCCTGAACATCTAGTGTAAGCGGTCTCTCACCGACTGGAATGTACGCAAGGCTGCCCATACTTACTGACTTTCTACTCAAAGCATCGGCCACCACGTTGGCCTTCCCAGGATGCTACAAGATGGTGATATCATAGTCTTTCAATAGCTGCAACCACCTCCTCTGCCTCAAATTGAGCTCCTTCTATTTGAACAAGTACTGCAAACTCCGATGATCTGTGAATACCTTATACGACACGCCGTAAAGATAATGCCTCAAAATCTTCAGCGCATGAACAATGGCTGCCAACTCTAAGTCATGAACATGTTAATTCTTCTCGTGAACCTTCTGCTGCCGCGATGCATATGCAATCACCCTTCCATCCTGCATCAATATCGTACCAAGTCCAATACGAGATACATCACGATATACCATATAAGATCCTGAACCTGTGGGTAACACCAACACTGGCGCCGTAGTCAAAGCAGTCTTGAGCTTCTTAAAGCTCGCCTCACACTCATCCGACCATCTGAACGGGGCACCCTTCTAGGTCAACCTAGTCAACAAGGCTGCTATAGATGAGAACCCCTCCACAAAGTGATGATAATAACCTGCCAAATCTAAGATACTCTGGATCTCTGTAGATGAAGTAGGTCTAGGCAAGTTCTGAACTACCTCAATCTTCTTAGGATCCACTTGAATACCCTCTACCGACACATCGTGCCCCAAGAAAGCGATTGAGCTAGACCAAAACTCATATTTTGAAAACTTAGCATATAACTGGCTGTCTCTCAGAGTCTGAAGAACGATCCGAAGATGTTGCTCGTGCTCCTCTCGTCTGCGGGAGTAGATCAAGATATCATCAATATACACAATCAAAGGAATCCAGATAGGGCTTGAACACCCGGTTCATCAAATCCATAGATGCTGTTGGGGCATTTGTCAGCTCAAATGACATCATTAGAAACTCATAATGCCCATACCGAGTCCAAAAAGTTGTCTTAGGGACATCGGATGCCCTAATCCTCAAATGATGGTAGCCAGACCTCAAATCGATCTTTGAAAACACCTTGGCACGCTGAAGCTGATCAAATAAGTCATCAATCCGTGGTAATGGATACTTGTTCTTGATGGTTACTTTGTTCAACTGCCGATAATCTATGCACATCCTCATCGATCCATCTTTTTTCTTCACAAATAACATAGGCGCACACCCAGGGCGAGACACTAAGTCTAATGAAGCCCTTATCAAGCAAATCTTGCAACTGCTACTTTAATTCTTTCAACTCCGGTGGGGCCATACGGTATGGCGAAATAGAAATGGGCTGAGTGCCCGGAGCCAAATCAATACAGAAGTCAATATCCCTGTCGGGTGGCATCCCTATCAGGTCTGCAGGAAAGACCTCTGGAAACTTACGAACAACTGGTACTGAATCCATAGAAGGAACCTCCGCACTAGAATCACGGACATAAGCCTAATAAGTTAAACACCTCTTCTCGACCATATGTCGAGCCTTCACATAAGAGATAACCCTGCTGGTAGAATGTCCAAGAGTCCCTCTCCACTCTAATCGAGGCAACCCCAGCAAGGCTAAGTCAACGTCTTGGCGTGAAAGTCCAATATAACATGATAAGGTGACAACCAATCCATACCCAAGATGGCATCAAAATCAACCATATCAAGAAGTAGGAGATCTACACGAGTCTCAAGACTCCCACTGGTAACCACACACGGACGATAAACACGATCTACAACGATAGCATCTCCCATAGGTGTGGACATATACACAGGAGCACTTAAAGAATCACGAGGCAGAACCAAATATGAAGCAAAATAGGATGACATGTAGGAGTAAGTAGAACCCGGATCAAATAGAACTAAGGCATCTCTACTGCAAACTGAAACCGTACCTGTGATAACGACGTCAGATGACTCAGCCTCAGGCCTGGCTGGAAAAGCACAACATCCGGGCTGGGTCCCACCACTCTGAACTACGTATCAAGGATGGGCCCTGGCTGGCTGGCCTCTACCTCTAGTGGCCTGACCTCCACCTCTAATGGCCTGACCTCCACCTCTAGCTGTATGACCCTGACCCCTAGCTGGTTGGGTGGGCGGTGAAGCACTCGGTACTGAGACCATGGCACGAGAACCTTGATGCTGAGAACTGCTCGATGCTCAAGGGCAAAATCTAGCAATGTGCCTCGGATCACCACAAGTATAACAGGACCTCGGCTACTGTGACTGCTGACCCTGAAACTGAACCTGTCGGCTTGAGTAACCAACCTGAAATCTTTAGAGCGGAGGTGCACTAATAGGAGCTAGTGGTGCTCTGTAGGCTAGCTAGTCGGAACAATGCATATGAGGGCCACGACCACCCGAAGCACCATGGGATGCCCGGAGTGCTGAATGAAATGTCCTGGGAGGATGGCCTCTACCAAAAGTACCCCTTGTTGATACCCAATTTTTCCCTAAATATTTTTTATACCCAAAATACTTTCAAAATAACATATATGTGCATATATGAGCACACACAAGAGTTTTGGTACTTTACCAAATTTTTAATGATTTTTAAAACCAATTTATTGCCTATTTTTATACCATAAAAGCCAATTTCCTAATCCACCCGACCCAACACCCAATCACCCGAACCGGCCCGTGTCCCTTTTAATCTTAGCCGTTGATCATTTTGATCAACGGCCCAGGCTCCCCTTACCATTTTTAATTCTAAACGACCCCCCAAACCCTCCCAATTTTCTCAAAGACCGCCGCCTCTAATCCCTCGCCTCTCTCAAACGCTCTCATCCACCTGAAACCCTAATAGCCTCCTACCCCCTCTTCGACCTCAAATCACCGGAATCCATGGCTAATCTAACCATGGACGACCTCTACTCACCACCTACTGCTCCCACACGCCTGCTCACTAAAGATTCGAGGCTAGACCTCAAGGGTCTTCATCCAGACCTTGGTCGATTCGAGATTCTTTGGCCGTTTCCGGCCTTGCTCCGGCGTATCTTGGCCTCTTGAGCCTGGATTCGACCTTATCAACTTAGATCCGTTCTCGTGATTTCCAAGCCTTTCTCGTCCTTTAGGGTTCTCAAAAGCCCTAGCCTATTCGAGGTTCCTTTCCATTTATTCTTTTAGATCTGTGCTAGATCTACGCTGTTGGTAACATTTTAGAGTTTTTCCCCAAATCTCCTTTTTCAAAACTGTTCAAATCAATTTTAGGGTTTTCTGAAAATGGCTCCTAAAATGTTTTCTGATTCTTTTACTCTCCCTTATGTGTGTTTATGCTCGTTGTTTTATTTCCTATTATGTTCGAGGCTGTTCTCTTGTTTCTTACCAGATTTCTACAGAGATTCTTTTACATTCTGTGTTCACATGCTAGCCTAGGTTGTTGACTTATTTTTTGCTATATGTGTTCAGGCTCATGCTTTAATTTTGTTTCTAAAGTTCCGCTGATCATGTTCTTGCCTACCTTTGTCTTAACGCTCGTGGTTTTCTCTTGTTTCTGTTTGTGCATGTCTGCATATCTCTATGACCTTTTATGACATTCTAGAACTTGCATGTCAGGAATCTTGGTTTCTTTTGAGGTTTCTGAATGTTTCTTCTAAGGTTATCTGCTATATGTTTTGTCTGGTTCTCATCTCTAAATTGGTTTAACCTCGCATGCCTAATGTTTGTGCGCTCTTTATACACGCTGAATGTCCCTCTAAAATAACCATAGATTCGGGACTAATTTCAGACTTCTTTGTGTAAGCATGATTGATTCTTTCCTTGTTTTATTTGAATACTCTTTTTAACCTTTTGATTTCCCTATTTCTGACTTGGTTCAGGGGCAATTTTGAATCCCCGATTCCCTGATTTACTACGTACCAATTGATTTACTTTGTCCTTGCCTTATTTACTTGACCGTGTATTTCAAAATTTTCTTTCCTTAATTAAAACCCCTATGTATTTACCCCTTATTTGTATGCTATGCACAATATGCTTACTTGATCTCCTTCCTTAAAAAAAACTCTTGCCCTTTACCGTTCAAATTTGAATTCCTCAATTAAAGGGATTTTCTGCTACTGATTGATTCTCATTGATACATGGTTATTTTCTTACCTTGTTCCCTGCCTGATTTCAAACTATAAATACTCTCCTCCCTTCTCTTTGAACACACACGAACACAGAATGCAATCTGAGTTCACAAGTCACTCTCACTTAAAAACTCTCTCTTTTACTTGTGCTACTGTGGACTTTGTTTACTCTACTTTCTCCTGCACTCTTTTGCTTCTCTACTGGTATGTCTCAGTTAGTTTACATGTCTCCACCAAAATGTGTTTACTTCTGCCCACTTCTGTCCAATTCTTTTAGTTGACATTTGTTTCTAGCATATTGTAACATGTTCCCCCTTTCCTTTGTAATTCAGTATTTAAATTATGTATGCACCCTGTCAGTTGCTTGTCATGAATTTGATACTTTATGAATCCCAAACCCTCATACCCCTTTATATGTGAGTTATGGTTCAGGGCATGACAACACTCTAATATTGTTGTCCATGATTCTGGATTGGATTCTTTGAATCCCAAACTCAATCAGTTCCCATTCCCTTTCCCCCTTTATGTGTTTTTGAGCTTTAGACTTGGGTCTGGCAGTGTCCTAATCACTGTCCAGACTCTGGTCTGAACTTCAAGGGTCTGCTCTTAATGTGTTTGACCAAGTAGGTGATCAAGGGGTGTGTCAGCCTACTTTGTGGCTAGGTATGACCACAACCTGTCATGGCTCCCCAATCCCCCTTTCACTTTGCACTTACTCTTAGCTATTAAGTTTTGCCCCTCTCTTGCAAGCCATGCTTTGGGACCCCCTGAGCTCCCTCTGAACTTGGATGCCTGAGAGCTGGCTCTTCCACACTGCACTGTTTCTATTCTAATGGTATCTTGGGTGTAAGCAATGCCGGGAATCCCTGAGATTCCTTGGAACTTTGAAACACCCTGGGTAAAGAGAAGGCTTTGGAAATCTGGATCCCGGAAGTGGCTCAATCGCATATTATTAGACATTAAGGCACTGAATTAGTCGCGAGGATCTAGCTGTTAGCCTCTGATGTATTTTTTCTACATTCTGTAATAACTTGTATAAACTCGGGGAGTATAGTAAAGCGATGTGGGAGGGATCTTTACTTTCTTGCATCAAAAGGGTAGAAATCATGATCTTAGGACTTTATTATTTAACCATCTAGAGATCCTGCCTATAAGACCGTTTTAATCATATAGAAAGCATGTCTATAGGACTTAACACTCACTTTCTGCAATTATGCATATAGAAATCCTGCCTATAGGAGTTAATTTTCTGCAAATTTATAGGTGTCATGCCTATAGGATGTGCATACGCATGACATTAGGCAAACTTTAGGTTTAATAAACAAGCATCCGTCCACAAGTTTATTAACAAGTTCGGTAATCAATAACTTGTAGATATCATGTCCATAGGAGCTTCTTTTGAACCAAACTCGCTTAGCCTGTCTAACAGCAGTAGCAATTGATTAGCCGTTTCTTATACGCCTAAGCCGGTACATGTTTTCCAAATCGTTGTCTCTAATAAAACTTGTTTCAAATCAGTGTATACTTTTCCCTAAAATCTATTTCTTTAACTGGCATATCCTTCCTGAAACTCCTTCTTTCTAATTCTGCCTAAACGTGTTTTCCAACTCAATTCCTGTCTTTTGAACTCGTCGTTTTAAATCAGTTCCGCAACTCACTCTTTTCTTTAGATAACTCTGTCCCTTCTGGAATTTTCAAAACTTTTTTTTTTTGTGTTTAACCACAATTAGGCAGTTTGTTTTCCCTTTTGAACTAGTTTCTAAACGTCTGCAGCATACCCTTTTTCTTCAAGACTTTTCTGCATGATCATCTTTCTAAAATCAGTACTTTCTTAAATAAACTCGCGACTAATTAAGTGCCTTAATCTCTGACAACTGTATCCTAGTTGCCTAATGCAGACTTTCTGTTCAAATATATGCGTTGAACCTGTCCGCTCACTGCTTAATTTTAATCTAAGACCAAATCAGTATTTGTCAAGGCATGCTAAACTATGTGATTATTTGATTTCTGGGGTTTATTTGAGCCTTATTTGCTTGTTTATTCTTCCCTTTATTTGATACTTGTTTTGAATGTCGAGCTAGAATTTTATCCTTTAAACTCCACAAAAGCCTCCATCCCTTTCTTTCCTTTTAGGATTAGAAGTCCTAATACCCCGGAACTGATAGGATTGGGACGGGTAGTAGAATGCGATAAGTATACGATACCGTTCCGCGCTTTAATACCTTAACGGGGTGGGAAGGGTAGATATGGAGATGATGATTACACGATAACACTATGTGTACAATTGGGTACCAGTGTTGTGCGAATGATCCATGTAATGTATAAACCTAGGACTCCCCTCTCCTTTTATTAGTTTTAACAATTTTTTTTAGAACTTTAAAAGCGGCCGCACTTTCAACTTCTGTTTCTCACACGATTTTTGGTTTGCTTGCACTAATTGCTTGACTTCTTCCCTCTACTTGCACATTTCTTTTACAACTAAACTGCTCCCTTTCTGAATTTCAGCACTTCTTTTAACCTTTTTGTGCTTCCTGTTATACTTGTTAGTTTATTCGCATTTGCACTTAAAGTCACAATTGTAGCATGGCCGGTAACCACACTAGTGGATCTTGAGGGGTGCCTAACATCTTCCCCTTGAGATAATTTCAAGCCCTTACCCAAAACTCTGGTCTGCATCTTTAATTCTTCTAAAAGTGTCCTAATGCACTATAATCATTAGGTGGCGACTCTCCAAACTCCAAAAACCCAATTCCCAAACGGGATAAGAGTTGTCTTCCCGAATGTCGTGAACCCGATTCCGCGAGGAAAAATGCGGCGTCAACACCCCTGCCTCCAGATGAGGCACCACTGAGTCCACCAGAATGATGAGGCCTCTTGTCAGACCCCTGATCTCCCCCTGTGCTAGAACCATCTTGACTCGCCTGGCGACATTGGCAGCCGTCTGAAAAGAAATCTCACTCTCGGTCTCCTTGGCCATCTGCAACTTGATACGTTGAGCAAGTCCCTCAATAAACCTCCTCACCCTCTCTCTCGGTAGGAATCAGAATTATAGCATGACGGTCCAGATCAACAATGCGAGTCTCATACTGGGTGACAGACATAGTGCCCTGCTGAAGACGCTCGACTGCCTCTGATAGTCCTCTCTCAGTGTGACAGGAAGGAGCTTCTCAAGAAATATCTGAGTGAAATGGTCCCAAGTAAGAGCAGGCGACCTAGGTGGTCTGGTCGATACAAAATCCTTCCATCATCCCTTGGCAGAACCCATCATCTGGAACACAACAAAATCGACCCCATTGGTCTCAACTATCCCCATGTTCCGCAGTACCTCATGGCAGCGGTCAAGATAATCATGTGGGTCCTTAGAAGGTGCACCATTGAAGTGAACTGGGAAGAGCTTGGTAAACTTGGTCCAATCTCAATAATCCCTCAGAAGACATAGCTGGTCCATCACCGGCCTGTGCCGCAACAACCGACTGAACTACCCCAACTAGCTGGGCTGCTGGAGTCTGAAATAGGGAGCCATCTGCTCTGGAGTGTGAGTAGCGGGAGTCTGTGCTCCTCCCCCTGCCTGGGAGACGGCTGGTGCCATAGGAATGTATCGGCCTGGTCACACTCTCCATAAGGCCCACTAAACGGACCAAAGCATCCTGAAGTACTGGGGTGACGATGAACCCCTCCAGGACCTGAGTTGGTCTGACAGGCATAGTCTGGGCTGGAACCTCCTCATCAAACTCCACCTGAGGCTCCGTTATTGGTGCTGCTGCTCGAGCTCTAGGCTGAGCTCTGCCCCTGCCTATGGCACGACCTCAGCCTCGACCTCTACCCCTTTCTGGGGGCTCTGGCTGCTGCTCAGTTGAAGATGCAGTACATGTTCTCTCAATTTGTGAGAGAACAAAAGTATAAGAGTTCAATTAGCAATGAGAGAACCAAAATTGCACGACAGAGAAGAGTAGAAGTGAAATTGGTTCCTAAACTTCATATCCTTTGGAAGATAAGTACAGACGTCTCTGTACCGATCCTCCAGACTCTACTAAGCCTGCTCATGAATTGAGAGACCTAGGCAACCTAGTGCTCTGATACCGACTTGTCAAGACCCAAAATTTCCACCTTCGGGACCGGGATGGTGCCTAACATTTCACTTGCTAGGCAAGCCAACGTTAGAAGATTATTAAAGCCAACTTTAGTCAATTTTAGAAACAACAACAATTAAGCTAAACAGAAGCTAAAACTGAATTGCTGAATAACATAGAACCCATAATATCTTGTCACACCCCAAACTCGGGGAGCGCTACCGGCGCTACCGAGTGAACCCGGCTGAGCAAGCCTATTAGATTCTTTCTACCTACTCACTCGAGCATGAAGAGAAGTCATATTTTCATTAACTAGATAATAGGGAGATCACGAATACAACACCACATCATTTCATTAGTTACTTCATTTTAAAGTCTCAAGATACACGCATTTTTCGTAGTTTGAAGTGGAATAAATGATTCCAACACAACAATATTTCGTTTGACTTTCCCTAGCACCCATATATAAATAACCCAGAGTATGTATACCGAGCCTCTAAATAGATACAAAAGAGTACTACAAAAGTGCCGACAATAAGGCCACGGCTATACCTCAGTACAGTACATAAGGAACAAAAGATGCATGACCCCAAAATGAAATGGGGCTCACCAAGACTGTTGGGAGGAGGATGTACTGCTAACACTGATCAACACTGCCTGCTATGGGACCATCTGCATCTATTTAAGACGTAGCACCCCGGCAAAAGGGACGTTAGTACCGTCGAATGGTACTAGTATGTATAACTAAATACCATCTCATTAGAATGAACAATAATACAAGAAGGAATAATCACGAAATCAATAGAAGCCATAAACAATACCATAACATCAAATTAGGAATCATACAAAATTTTCAAGTAAGTTTCCATAACTTTAGGTTGGGACATCTTTAGTATCGATGTACCATCATTCACGATACCACCATACTTTTATACGGAGTCTGATCACGACCCGATCGGCTATGTCGTCTCACTTGAGACATCCACTACAATCACAATTCAAGTTGATTTCCAGTTTGAATTTCCAGCACAGTCACCACTATGTGTGCGTCATGGAGTCTGATCACGGCCCGATCGGCTAGGCTGCCCCACCCGAGACATTACCATTTTCTACCAATTATCTCTTTTCATACTTCTTTCACATCTTTCAATTCATCGACACTAGTGACCACAATTGTTATATCATACTTGGCGCTTGGCTGCATTTCATATTTCAAGTTATTTTCCACATTCCGCATTACTGTCATTATCAACAACAGAAGGCTTTTCATTCAAGACTTTGATTACACACGTGAGTAATTTAGAATCTAAGGCACATAGAGACTTTTCATCCAATTTGGCATAAAATCTTTATTCAAATTTGACTTGAAGTCTAGGCATTTTTAGCACATATTCCATATTTTGAACATATCCTCAAATGATAAGATAACATGATGAAAGCATTGGGATACATATTGCACATAAATCTTTCAACGCAAGCACATTCGGAATAGCAATTTCTATAAAGATCAATTTGGGACTTACACCGATTGCATGAACACCATGGGGTTCAATTCTAAGAAGAGGGGTTTTAGCCATACATACCTCAATTGAGCTTCCTTAATCTCTACAATATTTCGGAACTCTTAGAAACTTCAATCTATTTTAGCAATATAACAAATTGAACCAAAAATTAGGAAAACGATCATGGTTCTAGCTCACTTGAGCATTTTATCAAACACTAAGTGTGTATTAAGGTTCCAAGGTCCTTTTTATGGAAGGTTTCATCATCCCACAACCCGTTCATCACCATTTTTCGCTCACAATCTCCCTACACTCTTTTATCACACATGCATGCAAGATAAACAATTTTCATACCCATGAACCATCTTACTAATTACCCACTTCTAGTTAATTTTTAAAATTAAGGGCTAGGGTATAGATTCTTACCTCTTAGGATGAAGACCTAGGGTGCTTTCCTTGATAATCTTCAAAGTTTTTAAGCAAGAATTGAAGGGTAGTTTCATGAAGATCACTTTCTCACTCTAGGGCTCTTCCTCTCACTCTATAGTATCAGATTTTTCTAAAAAATGGACCCTTACATCTATTTTAACGAAGTAGGGTCGGGTTTAAAAATTAAAAAATAGGAGCTCCGGCACAGATCTGCAATCACATATGCGACCGCATACTGCTTCTACGGCCCGCAAAATGGGCCGTATAATGGCCCCCGGGGATTGGAATTTTCTGCTTCAGCCTGCGATCGGTCTGCGGTCCGCAGACTTGTTCTACAGTCACATAATGCGCCACAGAACATCCCTCAAGAAATTTCTATGCGGAGTTTGCGATGGATTATGCGGGCCACAAAACGATTATGTGATCGCATAATGGACTGCATATAGGTCCAAGAATTAGATCAGATCTCTGCTTCACTCTGCGGCAGATGTGGGGTTTCGCAGATCAGTTCTACAATCACAGAATTGGCCACACAAAATGCCCTGCACTTCCGAAAATTTTCTTCATCTCACCAACACACTACTCAGCCCAAAAAGCCTGTATCGCGACGAGCAAGCTCCCTGCAAAGAATCTCTACAATCATTAACACATAAGCCTAACTCGGTACCACGAGATTCTGGGTTTTAGGTAAAATTTTATGAGGCCTTACATATTTGAAACAATTCGGATCCGGAGTCATGATTCACAAGCTTCTAAGATTTACTACATACAAAGTCTGAAAGAAAATACAACTATTCTAAAAGAAAGGAAACAGTAAAATAAGGAAACTAGGAAGGGTCTCCAGGGTCTGCGGACGCCAGCAGATCTACCTTGGATCTCCGACAAGCAAGTCCAGCTGCTAACCTCACGATCAGCTAGGGTCGGTACCAAAATCTGCACAAGAAGTGCAGAGTGTAGTATGAGTACAACCGACCCCATGTACTCGTAAGTGTCGAGCCTAACCTCGACGAAGTAGAGATGAAGCTATAACAAGACACCTACATAATAAACCTATGCAAATAACAGTATATGTAAAAAATAACAACAGATAAGAGCTTGACAAGTAATGTCGGGAGGGGGACATGCTAGTGGGGGGATACAAGATATGAGAATTTCAGCAGAAATGATAACCAGGACAATTAATATGCCTTTGACCAGTGAAAATAATTAAACACAGTAAGGAAAAGTGCACGACATCGCCCTTCGTGCTTTTACTCTCAACCTCACAGTGAAACAATAAAACTGCACGGCATCACCCTTCATGCTTTTACTCTCAACCTCACAATATAAATAAATAGATATGGGACGACATCACCCTTCGTGCATTAACTCTCATAACATGGCACGACATCGCTCTTCGTGCATTAACACTCACAATATGGCACGACATCACCCTTCGTGCATTAACACTCACAATATGGCACGGCATCACCCTTCGTGCATTAACACTCTCCCTTACCATAAATCAATGAACAAATAACAACAGGGAGATCGAATAACAAGAACAAGCCTTACTTCAACATTTGGTTCCACAATACCAATCTCATTTTTGAAATCAATACTCAATTATCACCAAAAATACGTAAACATGATAAGAATGATCAATTTAACAGTAACTCGTCTAAACACGGATAACATGATCAAAGAAGCAATAATTACAAGGAATCAAGTCCCACCCTCTTGCTTTAATCCAACAACAACGCATAAGTACTCGTCACCTCACATATACGTTGTACCCAACATCTAAACATGTAGCAAATAGACAAACAAGTCCTATTCTTTCAAGTCAAGGTTAACCACGAGACTTACCTCGCTTCAAAGACCAAACTCAAAGCTCAACCACAACTTTGCCTTTGAAACAAGCCTCCGAACCAACAGAATCTAGGAAATTACTAATCAAACGATTCTAACTAAGCCTTAGGAACTATCCACGATTGCAAAGAATTCAATCTAGGTCATTATTGAAAAAGTCAACAAAAGTCAACACCCGGGCCTGCTTGGTCCAAACCTGAAATTCAAACCAAAACCCGATTACCCATTCACCACCGAGCCCGATTATGTAATTTCTTTTGGAATCCGACCAAAATTTGAGGTCTAAATCCCTATTTTTCAAAAATCCCTAATTTTACCAAACCCCCCTCCCCCCCAATTTCCACCATGAAAAATCTAGATATTAGGTTGAAATCTTAGGAAAAGTAGTGAAAGATTGAAAGAAACTAGTTTAGAATCACATTCCAATGATGTGGGGAAGAAAAGTTCTTTGAAAAATCGCCTCTAGGGTTCTTGAGTTTGAAAATATGAAGAATGAACCAAAAATCCCATCTAAGTCCCATTTTGATCAGTTGCAGATGTCACATTTGCGAACCTCGCAAATGCGAAGAACCCATCGCAAATGCGAATACCTCCACAGCTCTGCTTTCCTCGCAAATGTGAAGAAATGTTCGCAATTGCGAACCATGACTTCCGCAAATGCGACCATTTGATCGCATTTGCGATCACAACCTCCCCTCTGTCCCACTTCACCAATGCGAAGTTTTGTTTGCAAATGCAAACTCTGGCCTCCCCAGCTACTCTTCGCAAATGCGATGAGTAACTCGCAACTTCGAATCCATCAGTGGTCACAAATACGAAGCTTGACCTCGCAATTACGAGGTCTGAGGCCAGCAACAAAAACTAAAGCACACCAGCAATGTTCTAAGTCTAATTTTCACTCCGTAGCCTATCCGATACTCACCCGAGCCCTTGGGGCTCCAAACCAAATATGCACACAAGTCTAAAACACCATACAAACTTTCTCGCGCGATCAATTCGCCAAAATAACACCTAGAACTACGAATTGAGCACCAAATCAATTGAAATTATCAAGAAAACATTGAAACTTCTATTTTCACAACCGGACGTTCGAATCACGTCAAACCAACTCCGTTTCTCACCAAATTTCATAGACAAGTCATAAATATAGTATTGGACGTATACTGGGTTCCGAAACCAAAATACGAGCCCGATATCCAAAAATCCAACCTTTGGTCAAACCTTTCAAATTCATTAAGCCTTTAACTTTCAAATTTCAACAAAGTCTGATAACTCGGGCTAGGGACTCCCGAATTCAATTTCGGGTGTATGACCACGTCCCAAATCACAATAGGGACCCACTGGGACCGTCAAAACACGAATACAGGTCTGTTTGCTCAAAACTTTGATCTAAGTCAACTCAAATGGATTTTAAGGCAAAACTTTCATATTTTCTCAGTTTTTAACTTCAAATCTTTCCAGAAACACGCCTGGACTGTGCATGCAAATTGAGGAGGGATAAAATGTGGTATTTAAAGCTTCAAAATGCAGAATTAGGGTCAAAAAACATAAGATGACCTATCGGGTCATCACATTTTTCTCCCGAAAGTAGTGCTTAACCCTCCACGTTCTTAGTTGGTGTGGTAGGGACCTGCATTCAAGGATTAAGCTAGTGAATACTTGATCATTTTGATTACCTCTGTCGCATCTGTTTAACCCAAAAATAGATTTTATGGTCTAGTATTAGAAAAAATCGGGTTACTGATAACCAAAATTATTTCACTTTCTTGGTAAAAAAAAATTTAAGGA
Source organism: Nicotiana attenuata (assembly GCF_001879085.1). Classification (NCBI taxonomy): domain Eukaryota; kingdom Viridiplantae; phylum Streptophyta; class Magnoliopsida; order Solanales; family Solanaceae; genus Nicotiana; species Nicotiana attenuata. The sequence continues at coordinate 420,479 of NW_017670539.1, forward strand.
AAATAATGAAAATAATAAGTAAGGAAAGAAAGCTTATTATTGACTCCTTATTCCCCCTGAATTGCGGATCGAACTCTTGAATCAAATAAAGTAAAAGGCTGATTGCATCTATTAAGAGATAATCAGATGATTGTACAAAATAAGGCATGAGTCCTTATATAAGGATACGCAATTGTAACGATTTTCCTACTTAATTCTGGCTCGTTAATGGCATTAATTGCCTTGACTACCCGTTTTCATATTTAATTGCAATGATTATAGTAATAATTGAGGAATCACCCGTAATCAAAGTTAATGCCGATCCTCCTTCCATATTTATAACAAATTCATGAATCTTTTCCTTTTACAGTCTCCATTCATCTCGTGCCTATTTCTTTTTTTTTTTCCAGTTGTTACAACCGGTACCTCATCTAATAAGACACCGTGGGTGTTTATCCATGCCTTTCCATTTCCCTTTATTAAACCATCTGTAAATGCCATTTGTCACCTCACTGATGGTCAGTGTCATGCCTTTTTTCCACAATACAGATAGTCCCCCCACTTTCTAAATATTCGGGAAATGGTAAGTTTTTATGGTGGGAATATCTTGCCTCCTCTTCCCAACTATTGTAATTCCTTCTTCCGATCCAATGAGACACGCGTAATGTCTATTTAATGCTCAAGACACATGTCTTACTGGAATTGGTTCTGCAATTTTCATCGCCTCTTTAGGATTTTTTTGCGGCTGCATCAGTCACGAAGTGATGGTTCAATGATGACAATTCATAATGGCAATCTCTAATGATGGTTATTTTCCCCTATAAATACCTTATTATACTCAACTTGAAAATTTCCTTCTTCTTTCTTGCATACATACTTTAACTTCTCTTGCAGTTCTTCTTCTTTCTCTTGTATCTTCACCATTAAAGATGTCTTCTCGTTCTTCAGACCATCCTTCATCAACAGACCCTCCTAATGTGGTGATCGTTGATGAACTCCCCCCTCTTCTGCCCCCACTAGGAGTAGAATGGGTGGCAGACTACGTAGTTTAGGTTCTTTGTCTACCCATAGTTCTACCCCTTCTCAGAGTGGTACTGCCAAACCTTCTTCCTCTAGGGCTATAACTTCCATAACCCCTAGATCTTCCTCGAGCGGGAGGGATCATAATGAACCTATGCGAGAACCCGTTGTATATGAGATTGTTCCTCACCAATTTTCCTTCATATCGGATTGCGAAGCCATGTGAAAACATGTTTCTTTCATAGCATCTCTTAACCTTGCTAATCACTACCCTAGTTTGATCACTCCTGGCCTCCTTACCTTGGTCTGACATGAATACCATTGGAAACCGTATTTTTCAGTGATGACCCCTAGTGCTGATGATAGAATCACCTCTTACCATGAAGGTTATTCTTTTGTTTATACCTACCTTTTTACGTTAGGATTTAATCCTCCTATTGACCCTATAATTATTGAATTTTGTCGTTATTTCAATGTCTACCTTGGTCATATAGGTCCGATTATAAGGAGGGCAGTTGCTTGCCTTTGTTACTTGTCAAGTTTGGTTTCCGCTGCTTTTACTTTTCGTTAGTTACTTTACATGTATTCCCCAAAGCTCTATCGCGAGGGTGCTTTTTCTCTCGTAGCGAGAAGTAAAAGAGTTCTAGTCATCCCTGATGATGATCGTAATCGTAGCTGGTATGCCCGATTTGTAGCTGTTCCCACTCGTGAAATGGTGGGTCACGAGAATATGCCCTTCCCTAAGAAGTGAAAGTTTGCACGTGAGTATTTTTCTTTATTTCTGTGTTGCTCTTTGACGTTTCAAATTTTCTCACATAATTTTATGTTCATTTTTCAGCAACCATGAAAGTCTTCAGAAATTCCTGACTTCCGTGATTGGGTAGAAAAAATGTTGACTGCTCCTCCCATGGATTAGAGATCTTGAAAATTTCTTTCACAGTAATTTGGAAAGAAAGTGATGACCCACGGTATACTTTTATTCCCATGGTTCTCCTTCTCTTTGTTCCTTCCTTTCTTTTCCTTTGATCCCTTTTGTTTTTGCTATTTTTAAGGTTTTCCATTCGTGATATCAACCCCGCTCTTATTCCTTCTGCTAGGCTTTCCGTTAGCTCTACATAGGAATAAACTTTAAGTGTATCTTCCTCTAAGAGGAAGAATGCTGAAGCCCGTGGCTATGAAGAAGAAGGGGATAATGAAGAAGGTTCCTTAGTGAGGAAACCACGAGTCAAAAGGCGCATGGGATTGGATGATGAAGCCCATGTTTCTCGAGACCACCCTCCGGGTTCTGTACCTTTTAATCTTGTTGACGGGCCAGAGAATGTCCACTTGGACATCTCTGATGAAGATGTTGATCATTCTGATAATCCCCCCTCAAGTCCCGTTGATAGAATTTTTGCCCAAGGATTTGAGGGTGAAGAAGATTTGGGACCCATTTCTGAGGAGCCACCATTTGCCTCTTTTCCGATGACTTCAATTATTCCTTCTGTTAATCCTCCCGTTTCTTCTTCTCTCTTACTTACAACTACCCCGGTTATCATCCCCGTCGTTGCTTCTCGTGAAGAAGCCGAGCCTTCTAGCAGTACACATGGCATAAAGAACATTTTGATTGAAGACCCCGATGGTGGGAATCTGTTAAAGAAATCAGGTCGGGCTACTGTATGGTTGAAGCCATTACTTGGCTCTGTGGAAAGGAAGAAAATTAAGTCCTATAGCTCCTTGACTTTGATGAATGATATTATTCACTCTTCCCTCAAGATATATTCCTATTCTTTTTATATTTATTCCTTTTCTTTCATGTTCGTAACTCTCCCCCCTTGTCTTTTTATAGATCAATTTGACAGGTACGAAGCTCATGAGGAGGATTTCTCGGACTGATCAACAAGTGATTGAATTTCGCACCGAGGTTGATGATTGGAAATAGCAATTTGAAAGCCTTCAACTTGAAAAGGATGTTCTTGCTGAGGAGAAGGGAGCTTTGGAACAACAATTGAAGATAACCACCGCCGAATTAGCAGTTTTGAAGGCTTCCTCCAATCAAGTTGAAAATGACAAGGACAAATTTGAATCTTCCTTTGCTGAGCAGCACTCAAAGGCCACTGAAGAGATTAGAAGCTTGAAAGAGCTTCTAAACAAGAATGAGGTGTATGCGGGTGATTTGGTGCAGTTGTGTCACGACCCAAAATCAGCCGTCATGATGGCGCCTATCGTGGAACTAGGCCTGCCTCAACTTAACAACTCAATACAATAAAAATTTTGAAAATAAAAATGGAAGCAGTTAATATTAAAGAAATGCCTTTTTGAAAACAGAAAGTAATCCAAAATACGATACAATTCATCCCAAAACCGGGGTGTCACTGAGTACATGAGCGTCTAAACCAGGATACAGTCCCATACAGTGTCTAGAGAATAAAAACTAAAAATACAAATAGAGATAAAGAAGGAGAGCCAAGGCCCGCGAACGCCATGCAGCTACCTCGATAGTCTCCGAACTCTGATGCCCCAATCAACAGCTGCCGCCATAACCAGAAGTGTCTGCACACAAGGTGCAAGGAGTAACGTGAGTACATCCAACTCAATAAGTAATAAGTCCAACCTTTAGACTGAAAGGTAGTGACGAACTCAACAGTACAAATAAAATAGAAATAACTATGCAGAAACGTAGGCATGCTTTCAAATTAAATAGGCAGCTCAAAAATAGTAAAGTAAAGCAGATCCGAATAATGTAAAGAATATAACTCTTCCATATCTATATGCCAATGCACATATTGTATATGATGCACCATGATGTTAGCCTCATGTGCTCACACTCTCAAATGCTCAAACACTCGGTACTGTATATGGCCCATACCGCCCAGGGAAGATCCATCCCGGAATATATACATCACTGACCATCAGTCACCTAGTACCAAGGAAGTCAATCCGGCCCTATGGAGAAGATCCATCTCCAGGTATCAAGTACTTCAGACAAGATCCATGTCCAGGGAAGATCCATTCCTCAATAATATCAACCGCACTCACTGGGGATGTGTACAGACTCCGGAGGGGCTCCTACAGACCAAGCGTTATCATAAATTAGTATAATCGCTGCAGTGTGCAGCCCGATCCCATAACTGTCACTCATAATCAGGCTCTCAGCCTCACTCAGTCAATAAATAACAACTGAGACTAAGATATGATCTGAAATGCATGAACATGACTGAGTACAAAATATCAATAAAATCAGTAAGATGACAGCAAGAAACGACCACTATGGGTCCCAACTGTACCGGCATAAAGCCTAAACATGGTATCTAGCATGATTAACAACTCAATTACTTTATCACATGATTACACACGGATATCAACAAGATAGAGTCACTATACAGTGCCGTAGAATCAGCAGGTCATAATTCCCACGGTGCACGCCTGCACACCCGTCACTTGGCATGCGCGTCACCTCAATACCAATCATTTAACATATAATTCAGGGTTTCGAACCCTCAAAACCAAGTTTGAAAGCATTACGTACCTCAATCCGAGCAAAACTCTACTCCAAAATGCCTTTGACTCTCAAATCGGTCTCCAAACGTCCCGAATCTAGCCACAAGTAGTACATACAATCAATATAGGCTAAAGGGATCAATTCCACAAAAAAAGTACTAAATTATAGCCAAAAATCCTAAATCGGCCCGAACCCCGATCCCACGTATCGAAATCCGACAAAAGTCACAAAACCCGAAAGCCCATTCACTCACGAGTCAAACCATACCACATTTACTCAAATCCGATAACAAAATCCCATTCAAAACCTCAAAATCCAACTCAAGAACACTTCCTCTTTTTCCCCAATTTTCCACCCAAATCACAAATTAGATGATGAAATTAAAGATATAATCATAGAATATGGCCAAAACCATGTAAGAATCACTTACCCGAATCAACTCCACGAAAATCCCTTCAAGAATCGCCCAAATCCGTGGTCTCTAGCTCAAAATATGAAGAATTGGTTCAAACCCTCATTTTTGAAATTAAATACTGTTGCCCAGATTTTCTTCTTCGCAAACGCGACCGTCCTCCCGCGTTTGCATAGCACAAGACAGCCTTTCCCTCAAATTTTCCTTACACGAACGCGAAGGCATATACGCGAATGCGAACCTCTGCTACTTCCAACTTACGCGATCACGTTCTTCCTTACGTGACCGCAAAGAACAAAGAATGCTCCCCACTGTTGCTTCACTTCCCTTATGCGAACGCAGACCTATCCTCGCGTCTCTGATGCCCAGACTCACCAACCTTCGCGATCGCATGCCTCAACTGGGAATTGCATAGAACTATTCCCCAACTGCCCTTAATAAACCTACGCGACCGCGGACCCACTCATGCGATCGCGTATAAGGAACCCGAAGAATGACAATAGCAGATATCAGCCATCAACCAAAGTCCAAAAATAATTCGTTAACCACCCGAAACTCACCCGAGGCCCCCAGGACCTCAACCAAACACACCAACAAGTCCAAAAATATCATACAAACTTAGTGAAATCCTCAAATCACCTCAAATAACATCAAAAACACGAATTACACACGGATTCAAGCCTAATGAACTTCGAATTTTCCAAATTCTGCAAACAACGTCGAAAACTATCAAATTACGTCCGATTGACCTCAAAGTTTGCACACAAGTCATAAATGACACCACGAACCTACTCCAACTTGCGAAAATCCAATCCGACCCTGATATCAAAAAGTCCACTCCCGGTAAAACTTTCCTAAATTCCATTTCGCCAATTCAAGTCTAATTCTACTACGGACCTCCAAATCACAATACGGACGCGCTTCTAAATCCAAAATCACCTAGCGGAGCTAACGTAACCATCAAAATTCAAATCCAAGGTCGTTTACACATAAGTCAATATCCGGACAACTTTTCCTACTTAAGCTTTCAATTAAGAGACTACGTATCTCAATTTATTCTGATATCACTCCAGACCCGAACCAACTAACCCAATAAGTCATAATACAACTGTAGAACACAAAAAAGTAGAAAATGGGGGAACGGGGCCACAACTCTCGAAATGACTGGCTGGGTTGTTACAAGTTGCTCACCCAAGCTCAAGAAGATCTCCGTGCATTATCTAACAAGATTCAGTTCCTTGAGAGTTCTCTTGTACCTTTGAAGGCATCCGATGAAGCTTCAGAAGCTGAGAAAGAAGACTTGAGGGTTGAGATTGAGGAGTGGGAGAAGGATTACGAAGCTCTTGAAGACAAGTTAACACTTGATGTTAGCTTGGCTTTTCTGAACACTCGTTTCGTGACTTTAACTGAAGCTAGCCAGGAGGATTTTGACCTTAATGCTGAAATTGCAAAGGTTGAGGAAGCGATTGAGTAAACTCAGCTAAGTCAAAGCTTCTCAACACCTGAGGATGGAAGTTCCAAAGGTGATGGAGATGGACTTACTCCTGGTGAAGCTGATACTCAACCTTCGTCTTCTCAAGTTGATCCCTCTACCCCCATGAATGATGCTCCTTAGTTTTTACCCTCTGTTTTAGAAGTGGCTTGTGTTTGGTTTTGCCGAAACTCTTTTTTTGTCTTCAAGTGATTTCTAGGAAGTTTTCCCTTCTCTGTTTACGAAAAATAAATATAAATATAATTTTTTGCTCTTTATGTTATCGAGCTTATACTTGCATTAAAAATGATTTAATAGACCACATCTTTAATATGCACGAGTTTTTCTTTATAAAAGGGGGACCTTTTATATTAACAACACTGATAAAGACGACGTCTCATCTTCATATTGGTGCAAAGATATGAGATATGAAGAAGTTTTATTTTTGAACTTTCAAATAAGTATTCATGTACAATATTTTCACAACTGCTTTCTTTTTAACATGTTTACAGGTACATGTACATTTTCTCGTAATTAAATCTATGGCCTTAACCTAGAAGCTCATGGGAGTATTCTGTAGGTTCTTCAACTCTTTACTGCACATTCTTTCTGCGAGCCTGAACACTTTTGAAAATTTGATATTTTCTTCAAGGCTTTTACTTTGGCTAAGCTATGTGGTACATCTTATTTCCTTGTGTACTCTTCCATATGTATAGTACCCCAGTGTTTGAGCATTGAAGCATGAGGTCTCAAACACTGGATCAACTCCTTACTTTTGGTCCTTTTCCTGGAAAAAAATACATACGGGACTCGGAGGTAAATTTTTAGATGATGACTCCTTAACACTTGCCATCAGAAATGTTGTAACCTAGACCGGAAATAATTAAGTATTTCGTGAGTCTTTTGGGTCTAATGTCATCATCTGATACTGGCTAGCTTTTGCCCATCATCTAAAATGGTTAGTAATACTTAAAAGAACAAAGTAAAAAAATGAACTTTTATGATCCCTGACCATGGGTATTAACTTCTTCAGAAGTAATACTTCTTCAAATGGACTGTATTCCAATAGGATGGTAACACCTTGTCATCCATAGTTTCCAACTCGTACGTTCCTTTTCCAGCAATGCCTTTAGCTCTATATGGTCCCTCCCAGTTTGGACTCAACTTTCCTGCGTTTGCCGCTTGTGTTGATCGAAACACTTTTAGGAGGACAGAGTCCCCAATTTTGGAATACCTCAGGTTCGCCTTACTTTTATGGTACCGCTCAATCATCTATTTTTGAGCCGACATTCGATTTAATGCTACTTTCTTTCTTTCTTCTATCAAATCCAAGTTTATATGAAGTTCTTCTTCGTTTGTAACTTGTGCTTGGTTCCCCTATCTCCATTGGAATTAAAGCTTCAGTTCCATATACAAGCGAGAATGGGGTTTTACCCATACTTATTTTTGTCGTCGTTTGGTAAGACTATAATACCCCCGGTAGTATTTCTAGCCACTTGCTTTTTGATTATTCAAATCGGTTCTTTAGGTTGTTGATGATGACCTTATTTGTCGACTCAACTTGACCGTTGGCTACGTGGTGATAAGGTGCAGATGTAATTCGTTTAATCTTCCAACTTTTGAAAAAGTCAGTAACGTTCGCAAGTATGAATTGCGGCCCATTATCACAATTAATTTTCTTTGAGACTCCAAATCGACATATTATATTTCTCCAAATGAAGTCCATAACTTCCTTTTCTCGTACCTGTTTATAGGCACCTGATTTTACCCATTTTGAAAAATGATTAATTAGACTTAATAAAAAATGTAGCTTTCCCTTAGCTCGAGGCAGTGGACCTACGATATCCATCCCCCATTTCATGAATGGCCACGGTGATATAACTGAATGTAGCAATTCCGCCAGTTTGTGCATATTATTATTGTATCGTTGGCACTTAGCGCACCTCGCTACGAAATTTTGTACTTCATCTTCCATTTTTGGCCAATAGTATCCTGCTCTTATTAATGTTTTTACGAACGATCTTCCCCCGACACGATTACCGCAGTGCCCCTCGTGTACCTCTATCATTACATATTCTATTTATGAAGGTCTAAGGCACCGTTCTAAAGGTCCACCAAATATTTTGCGATATAAATTCCCTCTATCAGGCAATATTGAGCAGTCTTCAATTGTAACAATCGGGAGTTCTTCATATACTCAAAAAACATTCATGATGCATAAAGTTCACAAACTCGTTACTTCAATCCCAAGTTAAATTATTAAAATTTACCTCATTCTTTGTTTGGTCGAGGGCTGAATTAAACAAGTGTACCACAACTGCACTTTCTGCATTTGTCGCATCAGCCATGAATGCGAGATTTGCCATGCGTCCGCTTCTGCATTTTTGTCCCTGGGTATTTGTTCAACTTTCCATGTTTGGAGTTGTCTTAGTAATTCCTATACCTTTTCTAGGTATTAATGTATCCGTGTCTCTCTTTCCACGTAAGTTCCTTGCATTTAGTTTACTACTAGCTGTTAGTCGCTTTTGATTGTGATTTGTTCAATAAGCTCTCTCGCGAGCTCCAAACCTCCAATCACAGCTCCATACTTTGTCTCGTTATTAGTAACTGGATAATATTTTATTGCCTACCTTATGACTTCTCCTGAAGGTGGACATAAAATAATTCCTAAAGCTGCTCCTTTAACGTTTGAGGAACCGTCAGTAAATGAGGTCCAAGTCCCAGGATTAGCTCCGATAAATACTTGCAGATCTTTTTTGCTTTAGGAATCAGGTTCGAGCTAAAATCTGCTACGAAATCTGCTAACACCTGAGACTTTATGGCAGTTCTAGGCTGACGTATAATATCATATTCACTAAGCTCTATAGCCCATTTAGCTAGCCTTCTTGACAATTCTTGCTTGTGTAATATATTCCTTAGTGGAAAAACAGTTATAACAGAAATGAGATGACTTTGAAAATAAGGTCGCAACTTCCTTGATGCCATAATTAAAGCTAATGCAAGTTTATCTAAGTGAGGACACCGTGTCTTAGCATCTAATAAGGATTTACTAACATAATAGATCAGAGACTGCTTACCTTTTTCTTCATGTACCAGTACTGTGCTAACAACCACTTTTGACACAGCGAGGTAAATGAGCAATCTTTCCTCGTCCCTTGGATTTGCTAACTAGGATGGTTTTGACAAGTATGAATTTAAATCCTTCAGAGCTTGTCGACATACATCAGTCATTCAAACTGGTTTTGCTTTTTCAATACTGAAAACTTAAAACACTTTTCCAAAGACTTGGATATAGACCTTTTTAGAGCTGCTACTCTACCTCTTAATCTCTGTACTTCTTTCTTGCTCGTGATTACATCAGGTATTTCCTTAATTGCTTTGACTTGCGTGGGATTTACTTCAATACCTCTATTAGAAACAATAAAAACCCAAAAATTTACCCGAAGCAACACCAAAGATGCATTTTTCCGGGTTCAACTTCATGTTGTACTTGCGGAGAATTTCGAAGGTTTCAGTCAAATATTGGAAATGATCCCCTGTCTGTGCTGACTTGACCAACATATCATCTATGTAGACCTTCATAGTTTTTCCCAGGTATTCTTGAAATATTTGGGTCACCAATATCTGATATATTGCTCCAGCATTTTGCAAGCCAAATGACATGACTTTGTAACAATAAGGCCCCTTTCTATGATAAATGAGATCTTTTTCTCATCTAGAGGATCCATTTTATCTGATAATAAGCAGAATAGGCATCCAAATAACTTAAAGTTTATGACCTACGGTAGAATAAATTAACTAGTCTATATGCGGTAAAGGAAATGAATCTTTAGGGAAAGCCTTGTTTAAATCAGTATAATCTACACAAACTTGTCATTTTCTATTTTTCTTTGGAACCACAACAGTATTAGCTAACCAATAAGGATACTTCACCTCTCGTATTGAACCAATTTTCAAAAGTTTTTGTACCTCATCCCGGATTACTTGATTTTTAAATGCTTCATGCTTCCTTTACTTCTATTTGACAGGCGGGTGTGTAACGAATCCTCATCAGCTTGTGAGTTATTACCTCTGGTGGTATACCTGTCATTCTGAATGCGACCAAGCAAAGCAATCTGAATTAGCACGTAAGAATTTAATTAACTTACCTTTCATTTCCAGGCTCAAGTTTGCTTCGATGTAAACTTTTCTGTCAGGCCAGTAGATAAATAATATTATAGCTTCAAGATCCTCCATAGTTGTTTTGATATTCTCGTTTTCCTCTGGTTCTTGAATCCATATCAGTTTGACCTCTTGGACTTTCAGCTGAGGTGTGAGTAGAATTATCCTTAACTGAGCTCTTTAATTGCTATTTCTCATCTGGATCATTGGATATTGTATTTGCAATCACCACTGAATTAATATTTCGTTATTCCTGTTGATCTCCCGGGATTTTCCGAATCCCCCATTGTGATGGGAACTTGATGAATTGATGCAACATTTACGGGACAACATCCATATCATGAATCCATGGCCCGCCCAAGATTATATTATAGGCCATATCCGTATCTATTACCTAGAACTTAGTTTCTTTGATGACACCTTCCGCAAATGTAGGACATATCCGCATGTATCATTCGCTTGCATTTTATTTACCACTCTCAGTAAAATGATGTATACTGAGCTACCTGGGTCAATCAAGACTCGTTTAATGTTAGTATCATGTACAGTTAAAGATATTAACAGCGCATCATTGTGAGGAATCATCAAGCCATCCGCGTCTTTGTCATCGAACACTATGTTGTCTCCTTCAAAAACTTGGTGAACACTTTTCCCATGGGTGACGGTAACCTTTGATGTCGTTTTTGCGGCCGTGTACGTTACCCCATTAACTTTTTCTCCTCCAGTTATGTCGTTTACTATTCTTTTTGGAGACGGAGGCTTTGGTGGTTTTTGCCTGTTTTTCATGTAAGATTTTTTTCCTTTCTCACTAAACATATCAGTGAGATAGCCTTGCTTCAGTAGATATTCAACCTCCCCTTGTAAGAGTCTGCAATCTGTTGTTCTATGGCCATGATCATTGTGAAATTCACACCAGAATTCTGGATTCCTTTTGTTAGGATCTGACCTCATTTCATCTGGCCCCCGTACCTTTTCGCCCATTCTTCTCAAAACAGCCACCAATTCAAAAGTACTGACGTTGAAATTGTAATCTCCTATTTTTGCTTGAGAGTTTGAATCATTCCATCGTGTGTAGTGTTCCCTTTTGAAATAGGATGTGGAACTCATCTCCTTTGTCTTGATCTTGAATCGAACTATGCATTTTCTTGTTTAGACTAGGAATCTTGCCCTGCAGGTCCCATGTAGGGCGCATACATGTTCTTACCAGAATTCTCTCTAATTCCAAACATCTGGATACTGGCCTTTCTTCTACCCTTGGCTGAATAACCGTGTCTTATCCTATTCGCAACTTCATGCTGTATTGATTGTACACATCGTTCCAAGTAGTTCCATAAAACTCCTGCAAATTCTCTTTTATCCTCCTCGTGACTTCTAAGCTTTTCTTATTCAAATTACTTGCAAATGCCATAACTGCTCAGTTATCAGATACGCATGGCAGCATCTTTCTCTCACGTTGGAATCTATCTACGAATTCCCTGAGAAATTATGTACTTTCTTATTTAACTTTGAAGATATCTTCCATCCTTTTTTCTTCTTTTTGGACCCCCGAATGTGCTTTTATAAATGAATCTGCAAGCTCAGCAAAAGAGTCAATAGAGTTTTCAGGTAAGAGTGAGTACCATGTTATTAACGCCCATTTTGTGGGAGTTTCGCCAAACTTCTTGACTAAGACAGATTCAATTTCCTGCTTGGTTAAAATCATTGCCTTTTACCCCTGTGGTGAATGCAGTAACGTGATCCCATGGGTCGGATGTCCCATCATATTTAGGGATATTAATCATTTTAAACCTTTTGGGAATTGGCAAAGGTGTTGCACTTGTATTCCAAGGCTGTTGCAAATATTTGTCAATATCCACACCCTTAATTAGTGGTGGCACGCCAGATATTTTCTCTATACGGTCGTTTTGCTCCTTGAGTTGTTTCTCAAAGTTAGTACTAAACTTTGTAAATTGGAATTATTCGGTGTACCTAATCCTACATCTCTGGACTCATTTGGTTTCTCTCTACTTCCAGAATTATCAAGCCATGAACGCGAATTTTCCAAGGTGGTATTTACTGGAGCCAGAGTTTATGAAGCGTTGGACAATCCACTCACAAAAGCCCGCAGTGCTTCATTCACGTGTTGTGCAATCAACTGCTTCAAAGTATCTTGCTCGATAGTTTGTTCACCCTCTTGTTGCCCGTCATTGCGAGAAGTAGACCTTTCAGGTGAAATTTCTCGTGACTAGTGTGGAGTAGCTATGGGTGTGCGATGTGGTGGAGTTCCACCTTGTTGATCCACCTGATCAATTTCTTTAGAAGTATACATATTTGTTGCTAAAAATTAAATTTGGAAAGTGAATAGATTATCTGATTCCCGGCAAAGGAACCAATTTGCTTAACCCAAAAATAGATTTTATGGTTAAAGCTAGTATTAGGAAAAATCGGGTTACTAATAACAAAAATTACTTCTCTTTCTTGGTAAAACAAAATATAAGGAAAATAATGGAAATAATAAGTAAGGAAAGAAAGCTTATTGTTGATTGCTTATTTCCCCCAGAATTGCGGATCGAGCTCTTGAATCAAATAAAGTAAAAGATTGATTGCATATATTAAGAGATATTCAGATGATTGTATAAAATGAGGCATGTGTTCTTATATAAGGATACACAATTGTAATAGTTTCCCTACTTAATTCTTGCTTGTTAATGGCATTAATTGCCTTGATTGCCATTATTATATTTAATTGCAATAGTTACAGTAATAATTGAGGATTATCCGTAATCAAAGTTAATGGCGATCCCCCTTCCATATTTATAACAGATTCGTGCATCTTCCCCTTTTACAATGCCTTTTTCTTTTCCAGCTGTTAGAACTGGTACCACCTCTGATAAGACACCATGAGTGTTTTATCCGTGCCTTTCCATTTCCCTTTATTGAACCATCTATAAATGCCATTTGTCACCTCACTAATCATCCAGCTGTCGTAGAATGTACCTGTAATCCATAGTTATTTTTTAAGAGAGAGAGTAATGCCTAATCATACATGTTAACTTCTAGGGGCTTAAGTCCATGAAGAAAGGCTATTTTAAGTCCATGTAGGAGTCCAAGAAGCTAGTATGTATGCTGGAAGTGGAAGAAGTGAGGCATGAGTCCGCATAACCAAGATCTCGGTGAGTCCCTAATTACTCCACCGATGCCCCTTTGGTGTGAGATTAACTTAGCAGCCCCATCACAATTTAATTTATAAATATTTGTTGGGGAGGGGGGGGGGGGGGTTGCCATTTGATGTGCTTAGGAATTCGGGTAGGAGGCTGATTATGTGGTAAGGCAACATAATAGTATTTAGCTGCCTTTTTAAGAACATATGCCGAAGTTAATGATGTTTTGTGAGATCGAAAAAGGGAGGCATTTCTGTTTAGCCAGATATGCTAGAGGCAGAAAGGTATAACAATCGAATTGGGGAGTTGAAAAGCATTTTGCATAGTAATGTGATTGATGAAGCATTGTAACCAAAGAATGGGTGAAGAGGATTGACAATTAAGATTAGATATGTGACGGTGGATGAAATAGTCCGTCCAAAGACGTGTAGCAAAGGTAGTTCTATTCCATTCACTAACGTCATTTGTAAACGAGCCAATAATTTCTAATAAATTAGTTGGGTGATGCCAGTTGTGTGGAAGAATATGAATAAACTCAGGTGAGAAGTCCAAATGGTTTTGAATCGAAAGCGTTTATTGTTTGGGGTGTGCTGGGAGTGGAAGGAGAGAAGTAAAGGGTTAATATCAGAATGTATTCTAGGTAAGCGTCGAACAAAAGCTTCAGAAAATAAATTTTGCCAATCATATGTAGCAAGTATCCTATCAAGTCTTTCTAATATATTGCAACCATTTTGACGCTTATTTGTCTAGGTGTATTTACAACCTGTAAAACCAAGATCAACTAAATGGAAATAATTTAAACAGTAAGAAAACATATTTGAACTAGAGTTACTAATTAGTCGGCTACCAAGTTTTTCTATGGAACGCAAGATTTCATTAAAATTTCCCCAAAGAGTAAATGGTCTTTATACGTATCAGCTAAATACATAAGATTGCGCCACAATAATTGTCGTGTATAGTGGTTTGGACTGGCATAAATAGCAAAAAAAAAAAAGCCACTTTTGAGAGTTAAAAAAATACTTGTATCATGACGTGTACCTCCTGTTCAATCATAGCAATGTTTTCAACGGCAAATAAATTATCATGCCAGGGTATAACAATACCACTCGCTTGACCAGTAGCCGGTACTTCATAAAAGTTAGTGAAATGAAAATCATCACGTAACACAACACAGTATGATCATGCATATGAGTTTCAAATAATACAACTAAAGCCGGACCATGATAGTCTAGTAGTGAACGAAAATTACGACGAAACTCGTTATTATGGGCACCACGACAATTCCAAAGCATAAAGTTCATCTCTAGTTGATTTGGGATGGTTTCCTTTGAAGTTTCAGGGAGTGCATGGCTTGTTGCACATGGGATTAGTGCTAGTTGCATGTTCTATGGGTAAGTGTCTCGTGCAGGAGAGTGGGGATGAGAACTATCGAGTATTTCCCTATTGCTGGATTTAGAGTAGGGCGTATTGTGAGGGGACATTTGGTCATGTTTGCTGGACATTTGAGTCAAATTTTCTTTTGCGTATGGGTCCTTTAGAAAAAAGCTTGGGAGTGTGTCTTGTATTGCTTGTGTGGTTCTCATTTCTCTCAGTTCCAACAAAGTTGCTTCTAGGTCTTGTTGTTGTGCCGCGACGTCTAGTTCTAGAGGTAATGGTGTAGAAGGATTTAAGGGACTGGGAGGATATAGAAGTGGGGTCGTTAGGCTGGGTGTTGGTGTCAACAAGTCTACTGGAATGGTGAGGTTCTGATAAGGGGTCCAGGGTGAAGATTATTGTCCTAAGATTGGGTGGGGGTTGGTAGAAAGGGATATCCAACATTGGAAGAAGTGTGTGAGGTAGGGGAGAGGTCATTGCCCAAAGGGAGCGTCCAAATGCATCCATACCAGTCGCATTCCAAAACTATCTGGGATATGTAAGATGGATTCTAGAGTACTATTATTATCTCTTGCTCGTTGATTATGAGATGAAAGAGGAGAGCTTGGCCTTGGAGACCTTGTTCCATCCATGATTGTGGAGGAAGGTCTGAGGTTGTTTGGGTTACATACAGTGGCGGATAAGTGGAAGGGAGATAGTCCATGGGAGATTGTATTTTATGGGAGAAGGTTTGTGGTGTTCTCAGAATTATCAAGGGAGTGGAGGTTGGATTGTGTCTCTGTAAGTTTAGTGATGGTGGACGTTGCATGGGAATTGGTTTTATGAGGGGAATGAGTAATAATAATATTAATATCATCTAATGAAGTAAGATTTGTTGAGTTGTCATGTGGATCGGCTGTGTAGGTAGGGTGCGTGGAATTTACTAAAGGTGAGTCAGTAAAAAAAGGTTTCACTGGTATTATGAAATCATTTGGAATTGCAGATGGAGGCGTGTTTAAGATATGTTGGTTGTGTGGAAATGTTTCTAAATGTTGTGGGATTTGATGTGGGCTCTCACTAGTCAAAGATGGAGGTGGCCTACTAACTGTGGGAGAGGATGAGTTTGTTAAGTGGGTGACTGATAGTTGTAGTTGGGCCTGAGGTAGAGGGTTGTGAAATGTAGAATACATAGGGTTATTATTAATTAAAGAAGGAATTGTGATGGACAGAGGATTAGGAGGATTAAGAGATAGGTGATGGAGTTGATTTATTTCTTCTAAGTCCTCGTTAATTTGGAGAATAAAAAGAGTATTAGAATTAAAAAATCGGGGTTTAGACGAGGCGGTGTTTGGAAGGGGAGGGTGTAACGACTTGGCCGGTCGTTTTGAATAGTACAACCTTGTTTTCCCATTTACTGCTAAATTTATTCTTTACAGTTGTTATGTGACTTGCCGGGGTAATTGGTTCTGGTCCGGTGAGGTTTTGAAATGAATGGATACATATAGTCTCCAAGAGCAAAGCTTATGTTGAATTAATTGACCGGATGGTGAAATATGTGTAAATGATCCTGGAATAGATTTTTGATAATTCCAATAGCTCCGTATGGTGATTTCAGTCTTAGGAGTGTTTCCGGATATTTATTTCGAGGTCTGTAGCTAAATTAGGCTTGAAATGGCGAAAATAAGAAATTTAAGTTGGAAGTTTGACCGGGGAGTTGAATTTTTGATATCGGAGTCGGAATCTAGTTCGGAAAATTTTCGTAGCTTCGTTATGTCATTTATGACTTGAGTGCAAAATTTGAGGTCAATCGGACTTGAATAGATAGGTTTCGGCATCGAATATAGAATTTGGAAGTTCTTAGTTTCATTAAGCTTGAATAGGGGTGTAATTCGTGGTTTTAGCGTTGTTTGATATGATTTGAGGTTTTAACTAAGTTCGTATCATGTTTTAGGACTGGTTGGTATATTTGGTTGAGGTCTCGGAGGGTCTCGGGTGAGTTTCGGACGCCTAACGGATCAATTTTGGACTTGGAGTTGCTGCAATCTGGTGTTACTAGTTTCCTTCTATGCGATCACGTGAGAAGGTTCGCGATCGCATAGGCTTGTTTGGGCAGAGGTGAGATCACTCTATGTGATCGTGTGAAGGCAACCGCGATCGCGTAGGTTTGGTCAGACTATGCTTCGCGAACGCGTGGCTAAGGCCGCGTTTGCGTAGAGGAAAGAAGGCAGCCGGGGTCCATACGCTTGATTCTTCGCGATCGCGTGGTCGAGTCTGCGATCGCATGAGGGAACCCACGATCGCATAGGGTATTTTTGGGGCAGTTTTGTTTGTTCTTCGCGATCGCATGGAATTATCCTCGATCGCATAAGGTGAATTTTGGGCAGCACGAAATTTGTGCTTCGCGATCGCATAGAAGAAATGTCTGGACGGAAAGTTTAAGTTCCATTTTTGACGGATTTGAGCTCGGGGAGAAGCAATTTTTGGGAGAATTTCAAGGAAAACAACGGGGTAACTGTTCTTAACTCCATTTTGGTCAAATTACCTGAATTTGTTGCTATTTTTATCATTGAATCTGTGATTTGAGTTGGAAAATTGTGAAAATCGTCTTGGTTTAATTTGAAGATTTGAGGGTCGAGTTGATGTCGAATTTAGGTAAAATTCATATGGTTGGATCGTGATTGGATGGGCGTTCATATCCCATGACTTCTGTTGGGTTCCGAGGCGTGGGCCCCGCGGGCGATTTTTAAGTGTAATTTTGGTTTTTAATTAGAAAATTTAGAATTTCATATGGAATTAATTCCTATAATTTGTATTGACTGAATCGAATTAATTGTGACTAGATTCGAGGTGTTCGGAGGCCGATTCGCGAGGCAAGGGCATAGTAGAATAAAGTATTCTACAGTTCGAGGTAAGTAACAATTCTCAATTTGATTATGAGGGTATGAAACCCGGATTTCGTGTTATGTGATTAGTTTTGAGGTGACACACTTTCTAGGTGACAGGCGTGTGGGCGTGCACCATAGGAATTATAACTTGATCAAATTCCATGGAATCGTGTAGTCAAATAATCTTTACATTGTCCATGTACTTTCATGTTTTATAGAAATTGTATTGGGAATCATGTTAAAAATCATGCTGAGGCTATAAGCCAGTATAATTGAGACCCACAAATGCCATATTGTTGTTAAATTAATTGTTTAACTTGTAATTTCACACTCAGTCATGTTCACTCATTTCATATCATATCCTAGTCTCTGTTGTTGTTTATTGATACATCACATCATCATTTTAGGCTAATTTTTTATGATTTCTGAGAGCCCGAGAGACTAGAGAGATTGGTGACTGAGTTAGGGCCTGAGTGCCGAGCTGTGAGCTATATGTATATATATGGATCGGGTTGCACACCGCAACGAGCCTGAGGGCTGTATGTATATGGTTCGGGTTGCACGCCGCAACGAGCCTTAGGGCTGTGTATATATATACACCCGATCTATATATATATATTGATCGGGTTGTACGCCGCAATGAGCCTTATGGCTATTTATATATTATGGGATCGGGCTGCACGCCGCAGCAATATAGCGCTTGGGGCTGAAGGAGTCTCTCCGGAGTCTATACACCCATAGTGAGCGTAGGTATCTACTGAGTGCGAGTGCCGAGTGCTGAGAGAGTGGAAGGACTGAGTGACTGTTATTCTGAGGGAATGCATTGATTTCATTATTGTTGCACATCAACTGTCATATATCACTGTTTTTGAAAACATCTGAAAGATATTATCTTTTGTTCCAGTCGAACTTGACATGAAATTAGTGATTTGAGTTTAAATGTTCAATTTCAAAGCATGCCTACTTTCTTATGTGAAAATTTCTATAATTGGACTTAGCTGTGAAGCTCGTCACTACTTTCAGATCTTTATTTAGTATTGTTACTTGCTGAGTTGGTTGTACTCATACTACACCCTGCACCTCATGAGCAGATCCAGGAGCTTCCGGATACGTCGACTGTTAGATTTCAGTGTGTTATCAGTTGGAAACTATCAAGGTAGCTGCTTGGCGTCTACTGACCTTGACTCTCTCTTCCTTTCAGTTATTGTACTGTTTTATAATTTCAGACAGTGTTTTTATCAGTTGAAATTGGTTATCATTTAGATGCTCATGTACTCAGTGACACCGGGTTTTGGGAGTGTTTTATGTCGATATTAATGAGATTCTTGAATTGATTTTAAATATTATATTTTCAAACTTAAAAGAAATCGTGATTTATTGAGGTTGTCGGCTTGCCTAGTATTGAGATAGGCACCATCATGACAGGTGAGATTTTGGATCGTGACAAGTTGGTATCAGAGCCTAGGTTACACAGGACTCACGAGTCATGAGCTGGTTTAGTAGAATCTTGCGGATCGGTACGGTGACGTCTGTACTTATCTTCAAGAGGCTGCAGAACCCTTAGGAAAATTTTACTTTCTTGTATTCTGTCGTGCGAACTTGTTGATTTCAGAAACTAAATTTCTGTTATTCTATTCTCTCACATATGGTGAGGACACGTACTTCAAGACGAATGGCCAGTCACCAGTACATGTAGTTAGGGCCACAAGAGGTTGGGGCCGTGGTAGAGGCCGGGGCCGAGGTGTAGCTTGTACAGCAGTTGGAGCAGCACTTGTAGCATTACCAGTTGCTCCAGCTCAGGAGGAGATTCTAGATATAGCTGAGCCGACAGGGCCAGCTCAGGCACCAGTTGTGCCTATTGTGATTCCAGGCCTTCAGGAGACTTTGGCCCAGATATTGATAGTTTGCACTGGCCTTGCACAGGTGGTTTCGGCTCAGGCAGCACCTGCCACTTCTCAAGCTGAGGGCTCATACCCTTGTTGCCCGTACCCCTAAGCAGGCAGTGCAGGGACTTCAGGTACCGGGGACATTACCAGTCCAGCGATTACAGTTGCTCAGGCCCGTGTGGTTCCTGTTATGACTGACGATGAGCAGAGGATATTAGAGAGGTTTGGGAGGCTACAACCTCCATCATTCAGTGGAACTGAGTCAGAGAATGCTCAGAATTTCTTGGATAGATTCCAGCAGATTCTTCGTATGGCGGGTATTTTGAAGACCAGTGGGGTCTCGCTTACTACATTTCAGTTTTGTAGGGCTTCCTTCAGATGGTGGGAGGCTTATGAGTGGCGTAGGACGGGTGTTGCAGCACCACTTATATGGCAAGAGTTCTCCGTTCTCTTCTTGGAGAAGTTCGTTCTGCAGTCTCGCGAAGAGGAGTAACACAGACAATTTGAGCAGTTACATCAGGAGGGCATGTCTGTGACGTAGTACGAGATAAGATTTTCTGAGTTGGCTCGTCACGCAGTTTGGTTGGTTCCCACTGATATGGAAAGGATTAGGAGGTTCATTGATGGACTCACATATCAGCTCATATGACTAGGGAGAGGGTGTCTGGTGCTACTTTTGATGAGGTTGTCAATATTGCTCGGCAGAAAGAGATGGTCTGCAGCCAGAAGCGGGTAGAGAGGGAGGCCAAGAGGCCTCATGGATGGGGTGGTTTCAAAGTTGTTCCTTCAGGGGGTCAGTTCTACCACAGCAGGGGTCGTCCTTACAGGCACGCTTAGGCGGGTCGTTCAGTTCACCGTGGTGCATCATCCAGCCATGGTTCATACAGTTCTCATCAGGCTTAGCCATCTCTCAGTGCCCTTCCAACTCAGATCTCGTCCCGTGCCCCTTCAGTTCAGGGTTCATTTGCACCGGGTACTTCTAGTGGTTATTCTGGATCTCGAGGCCCAATTCAATCCTCACTAGCACCAGCACCGGGGAGTTTCAATGAGTTTGGAGAGTTTGGCCATATCCAGAGGCAGTGTCCCCGCCTATTGGGAGGTCCAACTCAGTAGATGAGCCAACCTACGACTTCAGCAACAGTTACTGCACCACCCGCCCAGCCAGCTCGAGGTGGATCTCAGTCAGCTAGGGGTCCCTGTAGAGGGAGAGGCCGAACAGGTGGCAGCCAGGCCCGATTCTATGCTCTTCCCACCAGACCAGATGCCATTGCTTCAGATGTAGTGATCATATGTATTGTCTCAGCGTTCCACAGCGAAGCTTCTTTATTATTTGACCTGGTTCCACGTATTCGTATGTTTCATCATATTTTGCTCGTTATTTGGATATGCCCCGTGAGTCCTTAAAATCATTTGTTCGTTTATCTACGCCGGTGGGCAATACTATTATTGTAGACCGTGTATATCGGTCGTGTGTGGTAACTATTGGGGAACTGGAGACTAGAGTTGATCTTCTATTGCTCAGTATGGTTGATTTTGATGTGATTTTGGGTATGGATTGGTTGTCATGTTGTTCTGGACAGTCACGCAAAAACCGTGATGTTGGCGATGCTAGGATTTCCAAAGGTCGAGTGGAGAAGTTCTCTAGATTATGTTCCCAGTAGAGTAATTTCTTACTTAAAGGCCCAACTAATGGTTGGGAAGGGGTGTCTATCATATTTGGCTTTTGTAAGAGATGTTATGCAGACACTCCTACTATTGATTCCGTACCGGTGGTGCGTGACTTTCCAGATGTGTTTCCTACAAATTTGCTGGGTATTCCACCCGACAAAGATATTGGTTTCGGTATTGATTTGGTACCAGTCACTCAAGCCATTTCTATTCTACCATATCGTATGGCCCCAACAGAATTGAAAGAATTAAAGGAGCAGTTGCAAGAATTACTTGATAAGGGCTTCATTTGGCCCAGTGTATCACCGTGGGGATGCTCCAGTCTTGTTTGTAAAGAAGAAAGATGACTCCATGCGCATTTGTATTGATTATCGACAGCTGAACAAGGTTGCAGTGAAGAACGAGTACCGATTGCCTCATATTGATGACCTATTTGATCAACTACAGGGTGCCAAGGTATTCTCAAAAATTGATTTGCGGTCTAGGTATAACCAGTGGAAAATTCTGGATTCAGATATTCTAAAGACGACATTCAGGACTTGTTATGGTCAATATGAATTTCTCGTGATGTCTTTTGGGCTGACCAACGCCCCAGCAGCATTTATGCACTTAATGAATAGTGTATTCCAGCCGTATCTTGATTTATTTGTTGAATTATTTATTGATAATATCTTGGTGTACTCACGTATCCAGGAGGAACATGAACACTATTTGGGTATTGTATTACAGAGGCTGAGAGAGGAGAGACTTTATGCCAAATTCTTTAAGTGTGAGTTCTGGATTAGTTCGATGGCATTCTTGGGACACATAGTGTCCAGTGAAGGAATTAAGATGGATCCGAAGAAGATAGAGGCAGTTTAGAATTGGCCCAGGCCATCTTCAGCTATAGAGATTCGAAGTTTTCTCAGCTTGGCCGGATACCATCGATGTTTTGTGGAAGGTTTCTCAATTATTGCATCGCCTTTGACTAAATTGACCCAGAAAGGTGCTCCTTTCAAGTGGCCGGATGAGTGTGAAGAGAGCTTTCAGAAGCTTAAGACGGCTTTGACTACAGCTCCAGTATTGGTGTTGCCTACAGGTACAGGGTCTTATACTGTGTATTGTGATGCGTCGCGTATTGGTCTTGGTGCGGTGTTGATGCAAGACAGTAGGGTGATTGCTTACGCGTCTAAACAATTGAAGGTGCATGAGAAGAATTATCCTGTTCGCGACCTTGAATTAGCAGCTATTGTTCATACATTGAAGATTTGTCGGCATTATTTGTACGACGTCCATTGTGAGGTCTATACTGACCATCAGAGTCTACAACATCTGTTAAAACAGAAAGATCTCAATTTGCAACAGCGGAGGTGGTTAGAGTTACTTAAATATTATAATATCACCATCTTATATCATCCGGGGAAGTCAAGTGTGGTGGCCGATGCATTGAGTCAAAAAGCGGAGAGTTTAGGCAGTTTAGCATATCTACCGGTAGCAGAGAGGCCATTAGCATTGGAGGTTCAGGCCTTGGCCAATCAGTTCGTGAGATTAGTTATTTTGGAGCCCGGTCCGGTTCTAGCTTGTGTGGTGTCTCGATCTTCGGTATATGATCGCATCAGAGAGCATCAGTATGATGATCCCCATTTACTTGTCCTAAAAGACACAGTTCAGTACGGTGTTGCCAAAGATGTCACTATCGGAGATGATGGGATGTTGAGGATGCAGGGTCAGATTTGTGTGCCAAATGTATATGGTCTGCGTGAATTGATTCTTGAAGAATCCTACAGTTTGATGTATTCATTCATCCGGGTGCCGCAAAGATGTACCAGGACTTGAGGCAGCATTATTGGTGGAGAAAAATGAAGAAAGACATAGTTGGGTTTGTAGCTTGGTGTTTAAATTGTCAGCAGGTAAAGTACGAGCATCAGAGGCCGGGCGGACTACTTCAGAAACCTGAAATTCCGGAGTGGAAGTGGGATCGTATCACCATGGACTTCGTAGTTGGACTCCCACGGACTTCAAGGAAATTTGATGCCATTTGGGTGATTGTGGATAGATTGACCAAGTCCGTGCATTTTATTCCAGTTGGTACTACTTATTCTTTGGAGCGGTTAGCAGAGATCTATATCCGCGAGATTGTTCACCTTCATGGCGTGCCAGTGTCCATCATTTCAGATCGGGGCACACAATTTACATCACAGTTCTGGAGAGCAGTACAACGAGAATTAGGCACACAGGTTCAGCTGAGTACAACATTCCACCCTCAGACGAACGGACCGTCCGAGCGCACTATTCAGATATTGGAGGATATGATATGTGCTTGTGTTATTGATTTGGGGGTTCTTGGTAGAGATGGCAGTTGGGGCGAGCGGGGCGGGGCAGGGCAGGGCAAGCCTTAACCCACTAAAATTTTGACCCACCCTGCCCTGCCCCGTTTAGCCTTTTTCCAAATTTTTGTCCCGCCCTGCCCCACCCCGCCCTGCCCCGTTTAGATTTTCTTTCATTTTTCTCTCTTTAATTTCTCTTTATTTAAAATTGAAATGCCAGTAAAAGTATTTTGCTGACATGAAATAGTTTATTTGTATCAGTTGAATAAAATATAATTTTTATCAATATTATAGTATAGCTTATTAAAGAGTAAATCCCCTTAAATTAATGCTTTAGCCCAAGTAAATAGCTATCTGCTTAAGTCACATTTGAAATTTTTGTTTCCTTACGTTGTCATATATTTTTTAAGTTAGTGAACTAATTGGACTGTAAAATCAACTGAGCATCACTTTCATTCATTATCTGTTATTTTAAAATACAACATCAATTTATTAAATTTAATGCAATAATAACTGGATGCAGATATTTAAATTTTGAAAGTTAAAGCTAGCATTTCAATGTTAGGACAATTTAATTATATGAATTTTTTAAACAATCTTCCCGAGAAATGGAACTCTTGTTTAAAGCTATTGCTTGGAGCTTCAAATTTCTAAAACATATGACCAAAAAAAAAATTGTAAAACAAGCTGTACACTGTTGAGCAATTTCAACAGCTCTACATCTTGCCCTGCCCTGCCCTAACCCATCAATTTTTTTTCAAAATTTGTTTTTTGCCCTGTCATGCCCTGCCCCGCCCTATTTAGAGATCTTTACCTACCCGCCCCCATTAAGAGTTTTCCCTGCCCCGCCCTGCACCGCCCCGCCCCAATTGCCATCCCTAGTTCTTGGGATTAATTTCCGCCACTAGAAGAGTTTGCCTATAATAATAGCCACCAATCGAGCATTCAAATGGCTCCGTTTGAGGCTTTATATGGGAGACAGTGTCGGTCTCCGATGGGTTGGTTTGAGCCAGGTGAGGCTAGGTTATTGGGTACTGACTTGGTTTAGGATACTTTGGACAAGGTTAAATTGATTCAGGAGCGGCATCGCACGGCGCAATCTAGACAGAAGAGTTATGCCGACAGGAAGGTCCGTGATGTGTCTTACATGGCTGGGGAGAAGGTTCTGCTGAAGGTTTCGCCTATGAAGGGTGTTATGAGATTCGGGAAGAAGGGAAAGATGAGTCCTAGATGTATTGGACCTTTGAGATACTTAAAAGGATTGGAGAGGTGGCTTATATACTTGCATTGCCACCTAGTTTATCAGGTGTTCACCTAGTGTTCCTTGTATCCATGCTCCGGAAGTATATTGGAGATCCATCTCATGTTTTGGATTTCAGCACAGTGCAATTAGATGGTAATTTGACTTATGATGAGCTAGTGACCATTTTAGACCGGCAGGTTCGAAAATTGAGATCAAAGAACATAGTTTCAGTGAAAGTGCAGTGGAGAGGCCAGCCAGTCGGAGAAGCTACTTGGGAGACTGAGCGGGAGATGCGAAGCAAATATCCACACCTATTTGAGACTCCAGGTATGATTCTAAACCCGTTCAAGGACGAACGTTTGTTTAAGAGGGGGAGGATGTAACGACCCGACCAATCATTTTGATAGTACAACCTCGTTTCCCCATTTACTGCTAAATTTATGTTTTACAGTTATTATGTGACTTGTCGGGGTAATTGGTTCGGGTCCTGTGAGGTTTTGAAATGAATGGAGACACTTAGTCTCCAAGAGGAAAGCGTAAGTTGAATTAATTGACCGGATGGTAAAATATGTGTAAACGACCCAGAATGGATTTTTGATGATTCTAATAGCTCCATATGGTGATTTCGGGCTTAGTAGTGTCTCCGGATATTTATTTCGAGGTCCGTAGCTAAATTAGGCTAGAAATGGCAAAAATAAAAAATTTAAGTTGGAAGTTTGACCGCGGATTTGACTTTTTGATATCGGGGTCAGAATCTAGTTCTGAAAATTTTCACAGCTTCATTATGTCAATTATGACTTGTGTGTATAATTTGAGGTCAAACGGACTTAAATTGATAGGTTTCGGCATTGAATATAGAAGTTGGAAGTTCTAAGTTTCATTAAGCTTGAATTGGGGTGTGATTCGTGGTTTTAGCGTTGTTTGATGTGATTTGCGGTTTCGACTAAGTTCGTATCATGTTTTAGGACTGGTTGGTATATTTGGTTGAGGTACCGGCGACCTCGGGTGAGTTTCGTATGGCTAACTGATCAATTTTGGACTTGGAGTTGCTGAAATCTGGTGTTACTGGTTAACTTCTATGCGATCGCGCGAAAAGGTCCGCGATAGCATAAGCTTGTTTGGGCATAGATGAGATTTCTCTATGCGATCGCGTGAAGGCAACCGCGATCGCGTAGGTTTGGTCAGACTATGCTTCGTGAACGCGTGGCTAAGGCCGCGTTCGCATAGAGGAAAAAAGGCAGCCGGGGACCACGCGCCTGATTCTTCACGATCGCGTGGTCGAGTCCGCGATCGCATAGGCCTGAGAGTGTTGTGCTCCACATCACGTGAGGGAACCTGCGATCGCATAGGGTATTTTTGGGAAAGTTAGGTTTGTTCTTCACGATCGCGTGGAATTATCCGCGATCGCATAAGATGAATTCTGGGCAGCCTGAAATTTGTGCTTCGCAGTCGCGGGACTTTGTCCGTGATCGCGTAGAAGAAATGTCTGGACAGAAAGTTTAAGTTCTGAAAATGGGACTTCGTCCAATTTCCCATTTTTGACGTATTTGAGCTCGGGGAGTGGCAATTTTTGGGAGATTTTCAAGGAAAACAACGGGGTAAGTGTTCTTAACTCAATTTTGGTCAAATTGCCCGAATCTATTGCTATGTTTAGCATTAAATCTGTGATTTGAGTTCGAAATTGTGAAAACCCTCATGGTTTAATTTGAAAATTTGAGGGTCGAGTTGATGTCGGATTTTGGTACAATTGATATGGTTGGACTCGTGGTTGGATGGGCATTCATATTCCGTGACTTTTGTCGGGTTCCGAGATGTGTGCCCCACAGGCAATTTTTTTAGTGCAATTTCAGATTTTTATTGGAAAATGTAGAATTTCAAATGGAATTAATTCCTACAATTTGTATTGACTGAATCGAATTAATTGAGACTAGATTCGCGAGGCAAGGGCATAGCAGAATAAAGAATTACAAAGTTCTAGGTAAGTAACAGTTTAACTATGATTCTGAGGGTATGAAACCCTGGATTTCGTGGTATGTGATTGGTTTTGAGGTGACGGGCGTGTGGGCGTGCACCGTAGGAATTGAAACTTGGTCGAATTCCATTGAACCGTGTAGTCAAATAATCTTGACATTGTCCATGTACTTTCATGATTTACAGAAATTGAATTGGTAATCATGTTAAAAATCATGTTGAGGCTATAAGCCGGTATAATTGAGACCCACAGAGGCCATATTGTTGTTAAATTAATTGCTTAACTTGTAATTTCACACTTAGTCATGTTCACTCATTTCATAGCATATCTCAGTCTGTGTTATTACTTATTGATACATCATGTCATTATTTTCGGCCAATTTTTTATGATTTCTGAGAGCCCGAGAGACTGGAGAGATTGGTGGCTAAGTTAGGGCCTGAGTATGTGTGTGTGTATATATATATATATATATATATATAGCCTGAGGGCTGTATATATATGGTTCGGGTTGCACGCTGCAACAAGCCCTTAAGGCTGTATATATATATGGATCGGGTTGCACGCCGCAACGAGCCTTATGGCTATTTATATATTATGGGATCGGGCTGCACGCCGCAGCGATATTGCGCTTGGGATGAAGGAGCCCCTCCGGAGTCTGTACACCCCAGTGAGCGCAGATACCTACTGAGTGCGAGTGCCGAATGCTGAGAGAGTGGAAGGACTAAGTGACTGCTGTTCTGAGAGAATACATTGATTTCATTATTGATGCACTTCTACTGTCATATATCACTGTTTCTGAAAACATCTGAAAGATATATCAACTGTCATATATCACTGTTTCTGAAAACATCTGAAAGATTTATCTTTTGTTCGAGTCGAACTTGATATAAAATTACTGATTGAGTTTAAATGTTCAATTTGAAAGCATGCCTACTTTCTTATGTGAAAACTTATGTAACTGGACTTAGCTGTGAAGCTCGTCACTACTTTCAGATCTTTATTTAGTATTGTTACTTCCTGAGTTGGTTGTACTCATACTACACCCTTCACCTCGTGTGTAGATCCAGGTGCTTCCGGATACGGTGACTGTTAGATCTCAGAGTGTTATCAGTTGGAGACTATCAAGGTAGCTGCTTGGTGTCCGCTGACCTTGACTCTCTCTTCTTTTCAGTTATTGTACTGATCTATAATTTCAGACAGTGATTTTGTCAGTCGAACTTGGTTATCATTTAGATGCTCATATACTCAGTGACACCAGGTTTTGGAAGTGTTTTATGTCGATATTAATGAGATTCTTGTATTGATTTTAAATATTAATATTTTCAGTCTTAAAAGAATCGTGATTTATTGAGCTTGTCGGCTTGCCTAGTATTGAGATAGGCGCAATCACGACAGGTGAGATGTTGGATCGTGACAGAGGGTTAGAGGTCGTACCTAGGTTGCGTGTGGGTGCCTCTATTGTGTTGAAAGAGGTTGTGTGATCGCCGTTGGTGCGTTGTTCAATCGATGTTTGTGGGGTTTGTTTAGCAGAAGTTGTCGTGGGGCTAAATTGTTTGGTGCGAGTTTTTACTTTTTGAGGGAATTTCACAGTTTACCAAGGAGAATCGGGATGGAAGGTTGGGTGAATTTTGGCGGAGAAACTGCTGTGTTTGAAGTGGATGGCATAGAATGAGGAGTGGGAGTGTTACGTGAAACATGATGGGGCAAGACTCTGGCATTGTGGCCAAAACACCCACATCGAATACAAGGAAGATTTAATCCCTCGTAGAGTATTGTTTTCTTATGGTTGCCAATATAGATATGTGTTTTTAAAGGTTTTTCGAGTGGAACTTAGATACAAATGTGTGCATATGTTCCTCTGAGGAAGTGCAAGTATCTATCTTCAATAATTGTCCCAATTTGTTTCCAACTTTTTGTAGAATTGTTAGATCATAATACTCAGTTGGCAATTCCAATAGTCTGGCCCAAATAGTAGAGTAAGTAAGTTGGGCAGTTGATGCGACTAATTTAAGCTCCCATCCAGATAAAAAGTGGCCCAGTATAAACCATGGTACGTCGTGTAGAGTATGTAGCACATTGTTTTCCTGGGTGAATTTAATAAGGAAAAAAAAAGCAGAACCTAGATCGATAAGATGGAGAGGATCAGTTGGTTGCCAAAGGGATTGTAGTTCAGTTTTTAAAAGTTGATGCCCAATGATCTTGCCAAATAATTTGATGATAATGGAAAATTTCCAAAGGGAGTAAAGTCTAGCCTTTTCATTTGCAGAGAGTGGTATGAAATCTTCTGAGTCACATGGAGTGTCCGATTCATCGTCCAAATCGATATCAAGTGGAGTAGGTTGACTGCGGGGTGGTAGTAAATCATTTGGTGAAGGAATGTTTGGAGAAAGGAGGTTTTTGTGAAATGGGAGGTGGTAAGTCTAGTTGCATAGCTAGAGAATCTGGTGGGTCTGAGGAATGTATTGAATCTGGGGGAGAAGGTGACAGATTCCTGGTGCTGGGGTAAT
This sequence comes from Nicotiana attenuata, assembly GCF_001879085.1. Classification (NCBI taxonomy): domain Eukaryota; kingdom Viridiplantae; phylum Streptophyta; class Magnoliopsida; order Solanales; family Solanaceae; genus Nicotiana; species Nicotiana attenuata. The sequence goes on from NW_017670539.1 coordinate 449,963, forward strand.
CAGTGAGGGAAGAAGATCAGTCAGGAAGGAAAGAGTTGGGATGTGGGAGGGATTGGGGTAGAGAGCATTCGTTGGTCTTTTCTTGAAAAAAATCCTTTGTAGTAAAAAAATGATAATATGGTGTTGTGCTTGCGTCTGTGTAAATATATTATATATACATACTCAACTAAGGATTTTTCTTGTCACCTTTGCCTTCGTCCTTCTCCTTTTTATAACTACATTCCATATTTATTTATTTTAGTCAATACTAATGGTCATGTCTTCTATTTTTAAAGTTCTTTTTTATGCAAAATAATTTTTGTGGTTGACCTAGTTATTAATCAATATAATATGCTATTCTGAAACAATCCGACTCCTTTTTTTTTTTTGTGCTTTAGTCCTCTGTATTGATTCTCAAGAAATACTAATTTTTTAAAATGGAAGCACAAAAATATAACCCCCAAAAGAAGGAGAAAACTTTGTCTAAGATGATTCTTCAAAAGTCAAATTAAATTTCAGTCAAGCACATTATAAATGTTACGCATGAATATTTCCCCAAAATATATTACGGATAATCTAAATAGCAGAAATAAGTTATGTTAAGATAATTTATTTAACTAGCTATACAAAAAATAGTGAAACATAAGTTGGCATTTTTTTTTCTGGAAAAAGAAATGGACACGATGCCAATGAGAAATTTGCATATTAGGAAAATAGGACTAGGCAGGAAACCTGTACGTGGTAAAATTGGTTAGGGATGAATCACGAGGTGGCATGTATAACTAGAGACATGTAATATAAGAGGCAACAAATAGTTGATATCGAATACAAATATGATTTTGGTGTTGTGTCATTGGAACCGATAACAAAGATTTGAAAGGAAGACATCAGTTGGGAAAGACAATATTCAATGAGCAGCCGTTACAAAGAATCTTTGTATTAATAGCCAACCGTTATGCAGCCATCAATGACGATTTTATTCTCATTCAAGAGGGCTATAAATAGGAAAATTTGTATCCATAGTGGGACACGAAATCATTTGTACTAAAAGGCTATAATTTGCTCTCATATTATAAAATTACTTATTTTCTTTTATTCTTAACATTGTTCATATTATTGCTTCTGTAGAGGCTCATCATACAACCGCACTTGTATTTCTTTTAAGTTATTTTTAAAATCTTGACGCTATTCTTATTTATTTTATATTTTTGGATCAAGTTAATTTACGTGTCTATAAATCATGTTACAAATTCAACTGTACTATTTTACGGATAAAAAGTTTGGCATCCACCGTGGGGCATATACAATTGTGTAATTACTTTGATCCATTCATCTGTTAACAAAATTTGATTCTTTTCTATTAGCAAAAGGAAAATCAGATATGACAGATAATAATCTGAACAATTCCTATAATGTTGGAGAACACAACGAACGTTAGGATGTGTTCCAACATGATGATTCAACTAGAAAAACTCGCAATGAAGGAGATGAAACAACTCCAGTTCGCGAATGTCAAAATCCTCGTCATGTGAGAAGTCCAACTAGTGACGATTGATAATGTTGATATTAACCACTTATTAGTACCTTCTTGCTTTAATTTTTAGTCCGAACGTAGTGATTTTTATTTCCGAATCTAACAAAATTGTGTGAAATTTCAGGCATGTTGGAGGATCCAAGTTAAATAGAGAAACCTAACTCAAAAAGGAGTGTTCCAGCTCAATAAGGCAAAGAGGAAAAATGCAAAGGAATGTGCGGTCTGCAGAACTTATTCTGTGGTAGTAGATGTATATGCGATCTACTGAAATGCAAGTGCGGCCGCAGATATACCCTTGAAACCTCGGCGGAAGTTTAGCATAAGTGCAGTCCACACATCAAGTTATACGACCACAAAAGCAGTCCGCACTAACAAGCTTAGAAAGTTCTGAGAAGCTGCAGAAGACCAATTGTGAAGCCTCTTGAGAATGCAGTCCGCAGCCAAAATGTGCGGCTGTAGAGATTATTACGAGGCTGCAAAATTCCTTCCATTGCAAGAGCAAAAGAAAGTGCGGTCCGCACACCAAATTGTGCGAACGCAGAACCTCCCGGAGGGCATTTTTGTCAGCAAATTTCTGAACACTATAAATAGATGAAAAATATTTTTTTAGGGCAACTTTTGTATTTCTAGCAGCTGTAGCAGTTAGCTTTTGCTATTTTGGGAAATTTGTGATCAAAATTGAAGATGAACCACTACTTTTATCTTTTAATTCTAGTTTTATGTCTTTAATAACTTCTACTCTTTCATTATCCATGTCTTCAAGCATGAGTAGCTATATTTTATCTAGGATTGTGACCCAACCCTAGTATGTAAATATTATGGGTTGCTAATATTAATGATTGTTTATGATTAGGTGTTTGTTATGTAGCCTTGTTTATACTTTATACCTATAATTAATGGTTGCAAATATTGATTCATGCCTATTTGACTTAGTTCTTACTTGAGAAAGAGGAACCTAGTCTAGAAAAAGTTGGCTAACAAGAAATTGAGCTAGTTAATATTTTGACTAGTTTGATTAAAGGATTTGAAGTAGAGATAGGGATAATCCCACTTGGATTCATGTCAATCTAAACTCCTTGTGGAATTTGAACCTGACTCGCATTGGGTTTAATAATTGCAACTACCATTTCATACTTGTTATTTGAGTGTGAATTGGACGTGATCAATTTTTAGTGCCGTTGCCGGAGAGTTTTACGGTGTTAGCTATATAATTGAGTTTGTTTCTTGAAATATCTTCTTTTACTTTCGATATTCTAATTTGTTGAAGCCATCGTAGGTTCCAAATGGCAAACAACGAACTTGAAAACTTGCCGTTGGGAGAGGTGGATGGCGAAGACGAGCAACTTGATGAAATACCTCAAGCTCCACAACAAAATCGCCGCGACCATGATCAACAAGACAATGTGCCTCCACATCCCCCATCTCCCCCACCTCCACAACCACAAGCGGCATAACATCGGATTTTGCCCAATGAAGGTTATGCAAGTGCCATAGTACCCCCTCGCATTAGGGCGGGAAACTTTTAATTACCAATGTGATGCTTACTTTTCTCGAGCAACGAGCTTATTTTAACGGGGCGCCGAATCAAAATGCTTACAAGAATTTGAAGGGTTTTTTGAATACGTGTCAGGGGAGCAAACAAATAAATATTTCGGAAGATGCTTTGAGGTTAAGGCTTTTTCCCTTCTCACTAAGGGGTAAGGCTTTGGATTGGTTGGAACACTTGCCTAATCATTCTATTCACGCTTGGATGAATTGGCGGCAAAGTTTATTTCAAAGGTTTTCCCTCCCGGGCTACTCTTCGGGATGAAATATTATATTTTAAGCAAGAGACCAATGAACTTTTGCATGAAATTTGGGAGCGATATCGAACAATGGTGAAAGATTGCCCAAACAATAATATGACCGACAACATAATCCAACAAACTTTCTATCGTGGTATTAATACTACGAACCAATGTGTGGTCAATTAAACGGCCAGAGGAAATTTCATGACAACACCTTACGCGAAGGCATGTGAGATTCTTGATAAGATAGCAGAAACTTCTTCGACTTGGAAATCCCGAGCTAATGTTTCCCAAAGTGATCCCAATATGATTCATCTTCATAAAGAGTTACAAGACCATGGGCAAGCTATAGAATAATTGACAACAACCATGACTCGACTTGCTAAGGACCAACTTTATCAAATACAAGGTCCTAAGCAAGTTCATGCTATGGAATTGGGGATCAACAAGAAGAGGACTAAGGGTCCACAATTTCAATCTCGAGTGAAGAATTTATTTGCAAAATGATGGTAGCTTTGACAAAGATGATTCTTATCAAGAGCAAGAAGAAGTGGTACAATTTGTGAAAAATTACCAAGGACAACGGAGCAATTTCTAAGGCTCCAATCAAAATCAATGGCGTTCTTAAAATAAACAAGGCCATTGGGGTTCTAACAATCAAGGAAATTGGAACAAGAACAACAACCAAGGAAATTGGGGAGGCAAGAATCAAAGAAATTGGGGAAACAATAACAATCATGAAAATCGAGGATCAGATTTTCAAAAGCCCACAATGTACCAACAACCTAGCAACCCACCTCCTTATCCTTTCCTTGGTTCGAGTTCTTCTAACAATAAAATGGGCCGTATTGAGAACATGTTCAAGCAAACAATGGAGAAGAATGCGGATTCGGATGCCCAAATTACCTCACATACCACATCAATCCGTAATCTTGAAGCTCAAATGGGGCAAATCTCTCAAGCTATTAAAACTCGCCCTAAAGGTGTATTACCAAGTGACACAGTAATAAACCCAAAGGGTGGTAACAACACGGGGCATGCTATGGTGGTTATCACAAGAAGTAGAAGAGATGGGAATGCACCCACCTCAAATGTAAGGCAACTTGTAGATGGTGACCAAGTGATCCAAGAGGAGGAGACCCCAAGCAATAATGTGCAAGTACAAGATGAAGTTCAGATTGATATTGATGATAATGTAATGGAGACCCGAGAATAGGTGAACCCGTCTAGGAAATACATTATTGACATACCGGAATCGGTAGTGCAAAAGGCTAAGACATCCTTGCCAAAGCCTCCACGTCCTTACCCTCAAATGCTTGCTAAGAAAAATGGTGAGAATTAATTCAAGGAGTTTATTTAAATGATGAAAGGTCTCTCTATAAATGTGTCATTGATAGACGCTTTGGAATAAATGCCCGGTTATGACAAGTTTACAAAAGATCTTGTGACTAAGAAGAGGTCGATGAATTTTGAAACTATCAAGGTCACTCATCAAGTGAGTGCAATTGTTCATTCCATGGCTCCTAAGTTGGAGGATCCCGGTGCTTTCACGATTCTTTGTACTATTAGGAGTGCCGATTTTTCTAAAGATCTTTGTGATCTTGGGGACGAGTATAAATTTGATGCCCTACTTGGAATTCAAGACTTTGGGGACTGGAAAACCAAGACCCATATCTGTGAGGTTGCAAATGGTCGATCGTACCATGAAGAGGCTATTGGGAGTGATTGAGGATGTGGTTGTCCGGGTTGATAAGTATATTCTTCTGGTGGGCTTTGTTATTTTAGATTGTGAGGTTGATTATGAAGTTCCTATCATTCTTGGGAGGCCTTTTCTTGCTACGGGTAAGGCTCTTTGTGATATGAAAGCCGGAGAAATCACTTTCCGGATTGGTGATGAACAAAAGGTATTCCATGTGTGCAAGTCTATGCGGCAACCAAATAGCAATGAAGTGTGTTCTTTTGTGGACTTGGTGACCAGCGTTATTATTGACGACACAAGTGATACAATCAATGTTGGTGATATATTGGAAGTTGTTATGCTCAACTTGGATGATGATGAGATTGATGGTTTAATGGGATGTGTGAACTCTTTGCAAGGAATGGGGTCTTACAACTATGCACTCCGGAAGTTATCTTTGGATCTAGAGAATAAGAAGACTCCTCCTACAAAGCCTTCTATTAAAAATCCACCAACTTTAGAGTTGAAACCATTGCCACCACACCGTCCATGTGAATTTCTTGGTCCTTGTTCTATTTTATTGGTTATTTTTTCCTCTTGTTTGACTAACGTGCAGGTTGATTCCACATTGGCAGTGTTGCAAAAGAGGAAGAAATCTATTGGGTGGGCTTTGACAGACATTTGGGGTATAAGCCCCGCCTTTTGCATACATAAGATCAAGTTAGATGATGGTGCCAAACCATCCATTGAACATCAAAGAAGGCTCAATGAAGCTATGCAAGAAGTGGTCAAAAAGGAGAATATCAACTGGTTAGATTCCAGGGTGGTCTATCCCATTTCCAATAGTTCATGGACTTCTCCGATTCAATGTGTCCCAAAGAAGGAGGCATGACGGTTGTTACCAATGATAAGAATAAATTGATTCCTACAAGAATGGTCACCGGTTGGAGAGTTTTTATCGATTATCGTAAGCTCAACAGTCATAAGGAAGGATCACTTTCCTCTTCATTTCATGGATGAAATGCTTGATAGGTTGGCCAATTGTGCTTTCTATTGTTTTCTTGATGGGTACTCAGGCTACAACCAAATTCTTATTGCTTTGGAAGATCAAGAGAAAACCACTTTTACATGTCCAAATGGATGCCTTTTGGTTTGTGCAATGCACCAGTGACTTTTTAACGGTGTATGATGACTATTTTTACGGACATGGTGGAAGACTACTTGAGCTCTTCATGGATGACTTTTCGGTGGTTGGGAATTCTTTTGATGATTTTCTTGCAAATTTGGACTAAGTGTTGGCTAGATGTGAGGAAACAAATTTGGTACTCAATTGGGAAAATTATCATTTTATGGTTGAGGAAGGCATTGTCCTAGTCCATAAGATCTCAAAGAATGGTATTCAAGTTGACAAGGGAAAGATTTAGGTGATTTCTAAGCTTCCACAACCCACCTCGGTGAAGGGTGTGCGGAGTTTCTTGGGCCATGTTGGTTTCTACTGGTGCTTTATTAAGGATTTTTCTAAAGTGGTAAACCCATTGTGCAAGCTCCTTGATAAGGATGTCAAGTTTCATTTCAATGATGATTATATGAGAGATTTTTAGCAATTAAAGCTCAAGTTGACAACTACTCCTATCATTACCTCTCTAAATTGAAGTTTGTCGTTTGAGCCCATGTGTAATGCAAGTGATGTAGCGATCGGGGCTGTTTTGGGGCAACGTGTCAACAAAATTTTTCATCAGGTTTACTATGCTAGTAAGACCATGAATAGTGCCCAAGTCAATTATACCGTTACGGAGAAAGATCTCCTTGCTATTGTGTTTGCTATTGAGAAGTTCCACCCATACTTGATCGGTGCCAAAGTTATTGTCCACATGGATTATGCGGCAGTTTGCTATCTTATGAGAAAAAAGAAATCTAAAGCTCGGTTGATGAGATGGTTTCTCTTGTTGCAAGAATTTTATATTGACTTTCAAGACAACAAGGGTAGTAAGAAATCAAGTGGCGCACCACTTGTCTCGTTTGGAGGAGTAGGGGAGGCCACATGATGGCCTTGAAATTAATGAATCTTTCTCCAATGAACAACTTTTGGCACTTTTAACGAAAGAAGTACCGTGGTTTGTGAATTTGGAAAATTTTCTTGTGAGTGGTACCATTCCGGATGAGTTCTCTTCAAACCAAAGAAAGAAGCTCAAGAGGGATTGTCAAGACTACTATTGGAATGAGTCATACCTTTTCCTGATTTACACCGATGGGGTGATTCGGAGATGTGTACCGAAAGAAGATCAAGGTGTTATTCTTGGGGTTTGTTATTCTTCGCCATATGGTGGTCATCATAGTAGAGCGAGAACGGTGGCTAAAGTCCTAAGTTGTGGTTTCTATTGGCCAACTCTCTACAAGAATGTAAACGACATGGTGAAAAGATGTGATGAATGTCAAAGGACAGGTGGAATTTCAAAGAAACATGAGATGCCTCTTACATTCATCTTGGAGATTGATATTTTTGATGTTTGGGGCATTGACTTTATGGACCTTTTTGTGAGTTCTTGTAAAAACACCCACATTTTTGTCGCGGTGGATTATGTGTCCAAATGGGTTAAGGCTATTGCCTTACCTAACAATGAGGCTAGAAGTGTAGTGGCTTTCTTAAAGAAGAATACTTTTACAAGATTTGGTACTCCACATTCAATCATAAGCGATAGGGGGTCACATTTTTGTAGCAAGGCTTTCGACACTTTACTTAGAAAGTATGGTGTTACTCACAAGGTCACGACTCCCTATCACCTACAAGCTAGTGGCCAAGTGGAAGTCTCCAACCGAGAGATAAAGAGTTTTTTGTCCAAGACGGTGAATGCAAATCGGACGGATTAGTCCAAGAAGCTTGATGATGCTCTATGGGCATATAGGACAACTTACAAAATACCTATCAGAATGTCCCCACACCGATTAGTGTTCGAAAAAGCTTCTCATCTTCTGCTGGAAGTAGAGCGCTAGGCAGTGTGGGCCTTGAAGAAATTGAATCTTGATTGGGATGTAGCAGCTAACTTGCGGGTTACACACTTGAATGTATTGGACGAGTTCCGGTACCATACATATGAGAGTCCGTCCTTGTACAAAGAAAGATGAAATATCTTTATTACAAGTATATTTGGAACAAGGAGATCTAGTGTTATTGTTCAACTCAAGGTTGAGGATGTTTCCCGGGAAGCTTAAATCAAAGTGGAGTAGTCCGTTTGAAATTGTTGGTGTGACATCTTTTGGTGCATTAGACTTGAAGAACAATAACAATAAAATATTTCAAGTCAATGCTCACTGGGTGAAGCACTACTTGGAGAAAATTTGGAGAGAGTCACGTGGTAGCAATTATTTACTTCACTTGAATATGCTATGATATTGTGTCATGCCATGACGTTAAATAAGGCGCTTCTTGGGAGGCAACCCAAGTTCTTTTCTTTTTTCTCTTTTAGTTAGATGTTATTTGTTGTTTTTAACTTGATTTGAGGTATGCCGCAGGGTATATATTAGATATGAAATGGTAGACAAGGTTGTGAAGCTAGAAATGCGGAGCCCACTTTTTTTTTTGTACGACCGCAGAAAAGAAGTGTTGCTACAGAAGCTCTTGTGCGGCTGCAAATTTCCTCTGCGGACCACACTTATAAGAGTTGATCTTGGGTTCCAAATGGAAAGTCCTCTAAAAATTTTGTCAATTAGTGCGGAGCAATAATGCGGACTTTCATAAATTTTGCAGTCGCAAAAGCACAACATGAGAGAGATGGTTGTTTTACATTGTCAGAAGAGCGGCCGCACTTGAAAAAGTGTGAACCGCACAATTGTGTTGTCCACTGAAGGCCGGGTAACAGAGTGCGGCCCGCACTTGAAATGGCCGCACTCTCCTCTCTAACCCTCCATATTCTTTGATTAAAAATAGAACATTAGCCTCCATTTTACACTTTTCACACCCTTTAATTTCACTGTTACTTTAACAAAAATTGCTAAAAGATCTTGCACTTTTAATTTCACACAACCATTTGCAATCACTTGGATCTTAACACCCTCACACCATCTGGTATGCTTCATTTCATGTTAATTTTATTTAATTTTTTGAATTTTTTTTGAATTTTATTTAACTTCTTTGTAGGCCATCTGTTATTACATTCCTTCAATGTATCATTGTGGGGTAGTTTAGTACTGTAAATTTATAATGCATGTGAAGATTGGGTTAGGTTACTTGATTTTAATTTCTATACCATGTTTCCAAGTACAATTGAACGAAATTTTTTGCATAATTTTAGGTAAACAGGCTTGTCTCGTTTTTCTTCTTTGATGCGCGGGCCGTACTAGAAATTGTGCGATCCGCAATCTTAGGAGACTTGATTCGTGTTTGAATGAGAACAACCTGCCTATTCCACGAGCTGTATTGGTGGCTTCTATTATGGACGAGTACCCGATCGATGTGGGTGCCCTGATGTCGGTCAATATCTCCCTTGTGGCACAGCAGTGTAACACCTCTTACCCTACCCCAGCACTATTATTGAGTATCTGATAGATGCCAAGGTGGATTCCAAGCTATTTAACACCAAGGTCAAGCCGACAGGGACATTTAAGTGGTACAAGCTGCAAGATCCGAGGAACCTAAAGAAGAGCATTCAGCCTTCTAGTACTGCTGGCCAGTCTGATGACCTAGTAGTGGTAGCCCCTGGTCCGTCTGATATTCCATCTACCTCGGCTAAGCCTTCTGCTAGTGTCGCATTCCTATAGTGCCTACTCCAGCTCCATGGTTGGTGCCCATGCCTATAGGCCCATTGTCTGCCTTGCGGGTCTCCCAGACACTTGCGAGCCTCAACAACAGGATGCAGGCAGCTACTTCAAAGCTGTGTGAGATCTCCAGTACAGTTGCAGGGTAGTCATCTTCCCAAGAACCCTTGGATTCCTCTAAGATAGATAAGAAGCCTAGCAAAGTCTTGGACAACCAGAAGGTCATCACGGATACATTGGTACAGTATGGTCTTGTGATTGAGCGGTTGACCAAGTAGGTGAGGAAAATGAGGAAGTCACAGTGCAGCAAGAAGTTGGCTGATGAGCTTCGAGCTTAGGTAACCTGTATAGTTGAGGCCAGAGATTTGCTTTTTGACATGCTATTAGACCCTGCCCAGCATTACCCAGCTCCATTTTCTCATGATGCTCCCTCTACTCAGATTGAGGAGCCATGTCTCACCTCCGACACTGCTGAGGCGGTGTGTACTACTTTCACCTCTCAGGTCGCTCTCAAACTTGATGATGATATTTAGTTAGCCGAGCCGGCTGGGACTGATGTTGCTAGTGACACAATGATGAAAGAGGATACTTAGGGAGTTTCTTCACCATCTCTGCTCTTTGATCTTATTTTGTTAAGCATTGAGGACAATGCATTTTTCGGGCGGTGGAACATATTTGATGATTTGATACATTTGACTACTTTGGAATGTAATAATTGGATGATTCTACTTTTTAGTTATCTTTAGTAGTTGTTACTTTCATTAGCTTCTTTAGTTGTTTATATTAAATTGCGTTTGTTTTAGTAGCTATTATGTTTTCTTTTAGTAGTGTTGATATTAAGCCTTTGATTTTTCTTAATGCCACGGTTCTTTTCAAAGAGGGTCTTTTGTGTGAACCGGCTGACTATTCCCGAGGATGGATAGCGTGATAACTTTCTTAAGGGAATGAGTCTACTTCATGTTTATGTAATAATAGTAGTAAGTAATAATGAATAAAATCTCTAACTAAGTCATTCTCTAAAAAGAGTTATTCATGCTTCAATTGGCACCATCATACCTGACTGCATGCTTATGGTTTGAAATAAGGTTTTGGAAGAAAATATCTCTAGTTTGGTGACTTTGAGGTTCTTGAGTCGACTTTGATAATCATTAGGTGGATGAGGTGACTTCTTGTTACTAGTCCAAGTACTTGAGTGAATATTCTAGAACTTGCCCCGAATGTGTTGCAATGCAAAATTTTAGGTTTGCTTGGTTTTGGAAAATAATTGTAGGCTTTTCTTGGACCATTTGATCATTCTGTTGCCACCCTATGATCGTTATCCCTAGTCAACCCCTTTGAGACTTTAGCCTTTCTATGTTGGTAACCATGCTAAAGCCTTTACCCATTTTGATCATAATCCTCTCTTGGTACCTGAACATTCCTTAACACTCGCATGTAATAAGTGGCTCAAATCCTAAGTTTAGGGTGAAAGTTAAGGAAACTAAAAGGGCATCAAGGCATTGAAAAGAGATAAAAGGAATGATCTCCATGAAAAGAGAAGCAATAAAAGAAAGAACAAAAAGAAAATACAAAACGAAAATAAAAAGGGAGACTGATGAAATTGAAGAGAGGAAATTATCTATAGTATGAGCATCAATGGAGAAAAAGAATGAAATGAACAATAAAGATTGATGTCAAGTCTCTCTAGCCCCAAGAAAAAGAAATTTTTCTAAGGGTTTAGCAAATGTGAGCCAAGAAATAAAAAGTGGAGTTTTAAGGAAGGATGTAACCACTTATCCCATATGGTATCCTACCCCAATCCATAAGCCTTCATTACAACCCGAAAGAAGTCCTACTTGATTTAGAAACCAAGTGAGCTTACATTAGTGGAGATATACATGAGGAGCAATCCTATGGTACTTGAAGCTTTACTTCTGACATTTCTTTATGAGAGAAGAGTGAATTCTTTATTTCTCTAGAAATTGAGTGTTAAATCATGAAGTGAGCATGGAAAATGGAAGGTAGAGGAGGAAGAGTTTGGAGTCCATCATGATTTACATGATAGAACAAGAGTCCTTGATGAATGAAGTCAATTCTTGAAGCTCAAATGTCACATTAGAGTTATATGAAAGTCACATATGTTTTGTCACCTTGTTAAAAAGGCATGAGTGTTGTGGGTTGAATCATAGAAATGACCTTTCACTTAGGGGAGGTGGAAACAAATCTATTTTCTTGAGGACAAGCAAAGACTTGAGTTAGGGGGAGTTGATAAGTGTGGATTTTAACTACTTATTAGTACCTTTTTACTTTAGTTTTTAGTATGAAAGTAGTGATTTTTGTTTCCGAATCTAATAAAATTTTGTGAAATTTCTGGCATGTTGGAGGATCCAAGCTAAATGGAGATATCTAACTTAAAAAGGAGTGTTCCCGCTCAACAAGGTAAAAAGGAGTAATGCAAAGTAAAGTGCGGTCCGCAGAACTAATTTTACGGCCGTAGATGGAGATGCGGTCCGCTGAAATGCAAATACGGCCGCAGATATACCCTTGAAGCCTCAAAGGAAGTCTAGCAGAAGTGTGGTCCGCACATCAAATTGTGCAGCCGCAAAAGTAGTTCGCAGTGACAAGTTTGGAAAGTTCACAGAAGCTATAGAAGACCAAGTGTGAAGCCTTTGGAGAATGCGTTCCACATCTAAAATGTGCGACTGCAGAAGCTGAAGTGCGGCCATAAAGATTATTATGCAGCCGTATAATTTCTCCCACTGCAAGAGCAAAAGAAAGTGCGGTCCACACACCATATTGTGTGGCTGCAAAACCTCCCAAACGGCATTTTCGTCAGAGAATATTTGGACACTATAAATAGACGAGAAACATTTTTTAGGCTAATTTTTGTATTTCTAGCGGTTGTAGCAGTTAGCTTTTGCTATTTTGGGAAATTAGTGATCAAAATTAGAGAAGAACCACTAGTATTATCTTTTAATTCTAGTTTTATGTCTTTAATTACTTCTACTTTTTTATTATCTATGCCTTCAAGCATTTTATCTAGGATTGTGAGCCAACCCTAGTGTGTAAAGCTTATGGGTTGCTAATATTAATGCTTGTTATGGTTGGGTGTTAGCCTTGTTTATACTTTATATCTATAATTAACGATTGCAAATATTGATTCATGCCTATTTGACTTAGTTCTTACTTGAGAAAGAGGAACCTAGTCTAGGAAAACTTCGCGTACAAGAAATTGAGCTAGTTAAGGTTTTGACTAGTTTGAATAAAGTATTTGAAGTAGATATAAGGATAATCCCACTTGAATTCATATCAATTTCTTAGATTGCTACCCATTTGGTCTTGGGAAAGCCAGTTTGGGCATAACAGCTCTATTACCGAGAGGTATTGAGTGAGTACTTGAGAATTGACAGTCATAATATACCTCGATCTAACAAGCAAGCATTGATTTACTATACTCATTAGGTTTACACCTTGGTGAAGGTTACATCCCTAGGCTTTTTCATTAATTGATTAAAACACCAAAAATATTTCATTCTCTAGTTGCTAATATTTAGCTTAATTGTTTAGCCGTTAACTTAGATAACAATTACCCACTATTTTTGAAAGTCTAATTTAGCTATTTAACGCTCTCTTCTTGAGTATTTACCTTAATACCGATCTAAACTCCCTGTGAAATTCGACCCCGACTCGTGTTAGCTTTTATAATTGCAACGACCGTTTCATACTTGTTATTTGAGTGTAAATTGGACGTGATTAATGATGCAGATGACGAACACGTTGTTGAGACAGTCAAAATCATGAGAGAGTAACAAAAAGAATTATGAATAACCTCTTAAGACAAGATCGGGTGATGACAAAATTGAAGTAGACGCTTTCAGTTGCTTCCAATAACTCTAATGGAGGAGTTCAAAGAACCGGTAACGATGCTCCAAGGGATGAGTTCGGTTTTAACGAGGAAGGTGGTACAAATAGTGGATCCGGGAACGACCACAATGCCAATAATCTTTTCAAGACCGAGCTCGTGATATTCATGAGGGAGATGAATGAATGAAAAAAATGCTAATGAATTCCATGCTCGAATGGATCAGATGCTGGGAGTGCCACCGGTGCTAAAGGGACTGTATTTCAAGAAGTATACACAGCTGTCTTTCAAACCAAGTGCAACCCCAGAGTTGATTCTAAAAATGTTTAAGATGCTGGATATTCTGAATTATGATGGAACTTCGGATCCACATGAGCATATCACAACCTACACTACGGCTGTAAAGGGAAATGACTTGGCCCAACACGAGATCAAATTTGTCTTGTTGAAAAAAATTGGTGAAACCCTAGTAAAGGATGCTTTAACTTGGTATTCTCTTTTACCTGAGCATTCTATTGATTCTTTTGAAATGCTTGCAGATTCTTTTATTAAAGCTCATGATGGGACAAGAAAAGTCCAAGCAAGGAAGGCGAATATATTCAGAATAGCCCAAGGAGAATCTGAACTATTGCGACAATTCGTGATCCGATTTTAGAAGAAAAGGATGTTGTTGCCGGCAGTACCAGATAAGTAGGCAGCTAAAACATTTACAAAAGATCTCAGCCCATTGAGCTTCGATACCTCCATAAAATTGAAGGAAAGCTTGTTAGAATTTTAGGCAAGCACATGGGAAGATGTCCACAATTGCTACGAGTCAATGATTAGAATAGAAGATGGTCAACAGAGTTCCTCGATGTCTTCCAAAGGAAGTAATAGTTATTGAAATTAGGAAAAGTTTAAAGCTGATGTTGATCAGATCGGAGATCTTCCAGAGGTCGCTTTCAGCCTTAATAAAGGGTCTATGGGCGAGGAAATAAAGGTTTCTAGTCATCGGATAGGTTTGCTTCTGATAGAAGAATGAATCGTGGTCGGAGTAACAGAAGTTCACAGGAGAAAGAAGCATCGAGGTCCCAAGATTCAACATATCCCCGATTATCCGACTACAACTTTAACATTAGTTTAGTAGAGTTGGTGTCGGCTATGAGAAACACTAAGGAGACTAGATTTTTGAAATCAGTTTGATTGGATCCTAGTTAGAGAGATCCTAATTTATGGTGTGAGTTTCATGGAACAAATGTCACAGGATTAGGGATTGCCGGCACCTACGTGAAGAGGTTGTAGCATTGCTGAAGAATGGTCACCTTAGAGAATTTCTAAATGATCGGGCCAAAAATAATTATAGAAATAATCGAGACGTTAGGGAGCAAGCAAAACCAGCTACAGGGTCTCCTCGCATGACAATAAACATGATTTTCGATGGTGACGAAGTAAATGGGGTGATGTTTTCAGTAGCAAAGAAGACAAAGATAACGGTAACTCATAGCAAGAGGATCCGAGACGCTTTAGATGATGACACTACCTTAATGGAAGAGGATGCTGATGGACTTCTTCTACCGCACAACGATGCTTTGGTAATATCTTAATATCCTAGATTTTAAAATTAAACATGTGTTGGTTGATCTAAATAATTCCGCCAATATCATGAGATATGCCTTTTCAATTTTTAATTTAAGATTTTCATTATCTCTCTATTAGAACCCTTGTACACCATCCAAAAGTAGCCAAGGCTTCGCCCCAAAGTTTGCTTCTTCACCTCTTCATCAGCGACAACCATGCTTGCTTCCCCCTAGCTTTTTATATATATATATATATATATATATATGCAAGCAAGTTTAAGAGAGGTAGATTTAAAAAATTACAATATTGCAAGTTTAAGAGATGCAAGCAATTTTACACAAGAGGAAGAAACTCTTCTCTAAAAGTTGGAGAGAAGTTTAAAAAATAATTGGAAGTTGATTATTAGTGAATCAACAATTTGGGAGCTGATGACAAGTGCATCACTAATTGGATGTTGGTGACAAAGTGTATCAACGGGAGTTGAAGACAAGTGCTTCAGCAAAATTGAGTATTGGTGACAACGTGCATCATCGGGCGTTGGAGATAAGTGCTTCAACAAAATTGGGTGTTGGTGACAAAGTGCGTCAACGGGAGTTGGAGACAGGTGCTTCAATAAAATTGGGTGTTGGTGACAAAGTGCATCAACGAGGGTTGGAGATATGTCCCTCAAAAGTAGAAGATTGGAGAGAAGTGCTTCAATACAACAAAAGTCGTATACAACATTGAATTAGGGCAGAATGTTGGAAAACTAATTCAAAGTTGTAGTAGGAAATCTTAACTGTGTAGGATTTGGTTTATTTAATTCATGTCTCAATGGGATTTGTAGTCAGAATTAATATAAGAATAAACTTTCCTATTTTTAGTTAAAATATGTTTCGTACTATTATAAATAGAGGTATTACTAGTTTATTAATAATGTGGAGATCAATCAGAAGTTTATAATAAAATATTTTTCCATCAAAATTACAAACAAATTAGTAGTACTATAACTTATGAGCAAACATGACCATATTGCAACGAGGATGTGTGCAAGAGATATCTAGCAAATTAGTGGGTATAAAAAAGTAGAGTACTCATTTAAACTACAATAATGATGTTAAATTTTATTTTCAGCGTTAGTATTTTCAACTTTATTACTAAAACTAATCGTTTGAGAATTGAGGGATGAGAACTTATCTTTTCTTTTTACATTATATGTGTGTAAGTTTGTTTTATAGTTCGCGATGGGGAGAAAAAAGTACTCGTCATTTAGCAATTTTAGATGTATAAAATATTAAATTAAATTAATAAAGTATCTTAAATGAAAGTCGGAGTATTAAGGAATTCGAATTTCACTATAAGTATAAATCGTGAGTAGTAATAAGAAGAAAAAAAATAGAAAGCAGTCCAGTACATTGAATGAATATCAGTGTTAAAAAATTACAACAATATGATAGACTCAATAATAGCATGTCAAAATGTTGTAGTGCGCAGTATTGGGCCGGAGGCATTCAAAATGATAGGGCAGCCCAAACAGCAAGCCCACTTAGAACAATCGGCAACTCGAGAACTGAAACTGCAGCGGAAGCATCATCAGCAACTGGACCCTGTGAAGTCTCCGGCGATAAACTCGACGGCGCCGACGTTGGTTCGCTACCGGTAGAAGGAAACATTCCCGGTGATTCGGATGGAGTTGCTGAACTTGAAGGAATGCTTGAGGATTCCGAAGGAACCTCAGCTACCGCCGGCGAAGATGCTGGAGTCGTCACCGGAGTTGCTGCTGGCGGAGGAGTCACCACAGATGGAGTGAGTGCGGGAGAAATGGTAGTCACCGGAGAACTCGCCATCGGTGACTGTACCGGCGAAGTAGATGGACTGGATTTAGGAGTCGAGGATGAAGACATCGGAGACTTCGCAGGGGTAGAGGCCGGAGAAGAAACCGGGACGTGAGATTTTACCGGCGGCGATTTAGAAGGAGAAGATATTGGGGCTTGAGAAGGTGCTTTTGTGATTTGAGCCCCACCTGAATTTAACACAAAAAATAGAAGAACTGCAATAGCAAATAATTTAGACATTTTGTAGTGCAATAAAATGAGAAAGAACTGAATAATGGCCGGGAAATTAGAAGGATGAGAATAAAGAAATTCTAATATTTTGGCTGATGATTAATGTGCGATGAACACGAAGGGAATGTTCGCTCAGATATATAGGAAGTAAAACTAAACGTTGCGTTTATTAGAAAATTTAAAAGTAAAGGGACCGTTGGTAGTCGCGGGCTCCCTTGCTACGGTCAGCGTCTGGTAATAATATAGCCGTTATTCTAAAGTATTTTACTGACTAGTCCTAGTCCTCCTAGTCCTACTTTTGACAAGTTCTCTTATCACATAAAGACTCAAAATGAACGCTCCTTTAATTTCATTTTGTTTTAATTTGTCTACAGTCACAGAGAAATTCTACTTAACTGTCCACAAGAAAAATATGAATGTTGAACAGAAGGATTTAGCATGGAATGAGTATGGTATTTTCAGCAGGGACGGAGTTCATCTCGAATTGCCCCGTACAAAGATTGGAAGTCTTTCTCACCTTTCTAGCGATATAAGTGTATGGGATAAAATTGGTTGAGAAGAGGTGATCGAATGATAATAAGACAGTTGGAACCGAAGTAGGTGAAGGACGAGTCGGGAAACAACTAATACCATATGCAACGCGTGTGACCGGTACCGGATGGATCCCGAAGGGAACATAGTCGGCGATAGAAGTTCAACGGTTTGGCATCGTACAACATTCAATAAGAGAATATTTGTTGGCATTCAATAAACATCCGTTACAGAAAATATTTGCATTCAAGGCAGACCGTTATATACTCATCAATGACACATTTACACTCATTTAAGAGGAGCTTGATCCTAATATCTTGTTTCCCTAGGCAGAGCTATATATAGCAGGGTTAACAGCCATTGTAGGGACATCAAAAATTCTGCACACAAAAGCTTTACTTTACTATTTTATTCTCAATCTAACAGCTTTCTTATCGCTTTGTCATTATTTTCACTTCTGCTCTCGAAAATGTTGAGTTTAGAGCCAGACTTGTTATCTTCTTTAATTTCAGTTGTTCAAACTTAATTTTAGTCCTATTTCTTTATCTTTTTTGGATCAAATCGATTCGCTTGTCTATAACCACGTAATAAATTTAACTGTACCATTTTATGGGTAAACAGTTTGGTGCCCACTGTGGGGCATAGACAGTTGTGTAATCACTTTGATCCATTCATTTATTGCTAACAAGTTTTGGTTCTTTCCTTAGTGAAAACCAGATATGGCAGCCAATGACATCAACAACACACACAACATTGAGGCACGCGTTGAACGGAAGAATTATCCCAGCGTGATGACTCAATCAGCGAGACCCGCAACGAAGGAGAAAAGATGGCCCCCGTTCGTGAAGGTCAGTATCCTCATCAAGTGCGGGAACCAATTCCCGGTGATGCGGAGGAGGACCATGTCGTGGAAACGGTCAGACTTGTGAGGGAACAGTAGAAAGCAATCATGGATCACCTGTTAAGGCAGGATCGGGTGATGACGGAGTTAAAGTAAGTGTTGTCAGGCGCCTCCAATAGCGTGAACGGAAGGGGCCCGATTCCTCCTAGTGTTCCTGCAAATCAAACAGGTCAGAGAATGGATAACAATACCCCAAGATGTGAAGTCGGTTTTGACGAAGCCGGAGGGACCATTAGTGGATCTGGGAATGATAATGGGAGTGATCCTTTCAAAATCGAGCTCATGAGGTTCATGAGAGAAATGAACGAACAGATGGATCAGAATACAAAGGAGTTTCACGCTTAGATGGATCAAATTTCGAGCTCACCACCGGTGCTTAAAGGTCTAGATTCAAAAAAGTACATGCAGTTGTCGTTTAAATCAAGCCCAGCACTAGAGCTAATTCCGAAGAGATTCAAGATGCCGGACATACCAAAATACGATGGGACTTCGGATCCGCAGGAGCAAATCATAACCTACACTACAGCTGTGAAAGAAAATAATTTGGCTCAACATGGATCGAGTCGGCCTTGTTGAAGAAGTTTGGTGAAACCCTCACGAAGGGAGCTCTGACATGGTACTCTCTCTTACCTCGAGCATTCAATTGATTCTTTCGAAATGCTTGCAGATTCGTTTATTAAGGCCCATGCTGGAGCTAGGAAGGTTTAGTCCAGGAAGGCAGACAAATTCAGAATTTCGCAGGGCGAACCGAGCT
The DNA here is from genome assembly GCF_001879085.1 of Nicotiana attenuata. Classification (NCBI taxonomy): domain Eukaryota; kingdom Viridiplantae; phylum Streptophyta; class Magnoliopsida; order Solanales; family Solanaceae; genus Nicotiana; species Nicotiana attenuata. Next base: position 469,322 of record NW_017670539.1, read on the forward strand.
ACTGCGAGAATTTGTAATTCGGTTCTAGAAAGAAAGTATGATGTTATCAACGGTTCTATATGAGTGGGTAGCAAAGGCATTCACAAAGGGTCTAAACCCGCTGAGTTCTGATGCCTCCCAAAAACTGAAGGAGAGCTTACTTGAGTTTCAGGCAACCACAAGGGCGGATGTCCATAACCGCTATGAGTCAAAAATAAGGATAGAAGACGATCAGCTTGGGTCTTCCCTATCGACCAAGGGACGGGGTCGAGACAACAAAACCAGGACAAATTTAAGAGCGACTTTGATGCGGATTGGCGGTCCTCTAGAGGTCTTTTTTTACCGTACAAGAGGGTCGATGGGAGTAGCAACAAAGGGTTTCAGTCATCGAATAGGTTTTCTCCCGACAGAAGAGTTGATCGTGGCCTGAACAACAGGTCATTGCAGGAGAAAAAGGTGCCAGGGGCTCGAGACTCAGCATATCCCAGGTTATCGGATTACACTTCAATATCAACTTGGTAGAGTTGGTATCAGCAAAGAGAAATATCAAGGAAGCGCGGTTCCCGAAGTCAATCCGATCAGATCCTAGTCAGAGGAATCATAGTTAATCGTGTGAATACCATGAAACTCACGGCCACAGAACTGGGGACTTCTGACATCTTTGCGAAGAGGAGGTGACTTTGTTAAAGAATGGCCATCTTAGGGAGATTTTAAGTGATCGAACCAAAAACAATTATGGCCGAAGCCGGGACAATGCGGAGCCATCGAAGGTAGCAGAAGGGTCACCTCAAATGACTATCAACATGATCTTTGGGGTAAACGAAGCCAATGGTGTACCATTTTCAGCAGCAAAGAAAACAAAGATATTGGTGACTCACAACAAGAGACTCCAGAAAGTCGCGAAAGACGATATTCCCTTCACAGAGGAGGATGCTGATGGACTTCTCTTGCCGCACATTGAAGCTTTGGTAATCTCTCTTAATTTTATAGATTTCAAAATTAAGTATGTTCTAGTTGATCTAGGAAGTTCAGCCAACATCATCCAACGGAGAGTTCTGGAGCAAGCAAAGTTAACCGGGAACATTATTTCAGCGACAAAACTCTTAGTTGGCTTCAACTTGACAAGTAGGAGAGATTTTGCTGCCCACACCCGCCGAAGGAGTAAGAAAGACCACTATATTCAAAGTGGTAGATGGTGATATGGGTTACAATGTAATCACTAGTTGTTAAAATTTCCAGCGCCGGAAAGAATCAAGCAAATAAGAGGAGACCAACCAACGGCGAGGGAGATGAACACGGTAAATGTTTCAACCAGCAAGGGAAACAGTCCAACAAAATAGCAATTACAGGAACCAATGCCTTCTCCCTTTCTAAATGGAGACGATAAAGGCGAGGAGTCGTCGAAATCCTATCAAGTTTCGAGATATTTTCAGGTACCAAAAAAGATGGACGCGACCAAGTCTACCGCAGAAGAACTTAAGCAAGTTCTTCTTGGAACAACTTAAGCAAGTTGTTCGAAGAATTTTTGGAAAGGAAGTTTCATCTGGGAACAAGATTAAACCCCGACCTCATGTTAGAATTTATAAATTTTCTTAAAGCTAACATTGACTGCTTTGCGTTGTCCCACTCGGATATGACAAGTATCCCATTAGAGGTAGCAGTTCATAAGCTAAGTCCGGATCTAAACTTCCCACTAGTAAGGCAGAAGAAATGTCTGATAGCAGAGGTTAGGAACAGATTTGTTAAATAAGAGGTGACCGAACTACTCAATATCGGTTCGATCCAGGAGGTAAAGTATCCTGAATGATTAGCCAATGTAGTTTTAGTACCCAAAACGAATAACAAATTTAGGATGTGCATAGACTATAAAGAATTAACTAAGGCATTCCCTAAAGACTCATTCTTGCTGCCAAACATTGATCAAATGAGTGATGCTATGGCCAGACACAAGCTAATGAGTTTCCTTGATGCTTACTCCGGGTACAAGAAAATCAAGATGAACCTGGAGGATCAGGAAAAAAACTCTTTCATAACAAACTTTGGCACATATTGCTATAGTATGATGCCTTTTGGGCTTAAGAACGCCGGGGCCACTTATCATAGGCTCTTCAATAAAATGTTTAAGGATCAAATAGGCAAAACAATGGAAGTATATATTGATGACATGTTAGTTAAGTCTTTTAATGTAGAAGATCATTTGAAACACCTCCAAGAGACTTTCGACATTATGAGAAAGCATAACATGAAACTCAACCCGAAGAAATGCGCACTCGGGGTTGGTTTCGGTAAGTTGTTGGGGTTCCTGTTCTCGCAAAGAGGGATCGAGGTAAATCCTGATAAAATCTAAGTTAAAAGACATTCCGGACCAATTGACAAGTGTGAAGGAAGTACAGAGACTAACCGTAAGTTTGGAGGCTCTAAGCAGGTTCATCTCAAGATCCTCTAGAAAGTACAGAGACTAACCGTAAGTTTGGCGGCTCTAAGCAGGTTCATCTCAAGATCCTCTAGAAAGTGCCAACACTTCTTTTCACTTCTGAAAAAGAAGAACGATTTCGTATGGACTCAAAATGCCAGCAGGCACTAAAAGACCTAAAAGGTACCTGTCTAGCCCCCCATTATTGTCAAAATCGGGGGAAGGCAAGCAATTGTTAATATATCTAGCAGTGTCGAAAGTAGCAAGCGCCGTTTTGGTTCGAGAGGAAGAAGGTACATAATTTCTTGTTTATTACGTTAGTAAAATATTGTCAGGAGCAGAGACTCATTATCTGCACCTCGAAAAGCTGGTCTTAGCTCTTGTAGTTCCCTCTCAAAAGCTTAGCCTTATTTTCAGTGTCACCCGATAGCCGTTGTGATAACATTTCCCTTAAGGAATGTCCTTCACAAGACTGAGCTATCAAGTTGTTTGGCTAAATGGGCAATCGAGATTAGCGAATTCGACATTGAGTATAAAACCAGGACTATAATCAAGTCACAAGTTTTGGCTGACATCAGTCCCGAGTTAATGCCCTTGGCCACTAAGGAAGCGGGGCAGATGTCGAAAACGGCATCAGAAGTTTGGATCCTGTTTACGGATGGAGCTTCCAATGTGAAAGGGTCCAGTCTTAGGGTAGTTCTAATCATTCCCTCGGGGGATACTCTGATGCAGTCCATCAAAATTGTTCTATTAACTAACAATGAAGCCGATTATGAGGCTTTGGTTGCAGGACTTGAGCTGGCCCAGGGACTAGGCTCCGAGGTCTTCGAAATAAAATGTGATTCCCAGCTAGTAGTAAACCAAGTATATGGGGTTTTTGACACAAAGGAAGAACACATGCAACAGTATTTGAACAAGGTTCAGGCGTTGCTCGCACGATTTAGGGAATGGTCAGTCATCCACATTACGAGGGAAGAAAACATGGAAGCAGATGCATTGGCTAATTTGGGGTCATCCATGGAGATGAAAGGATTTGATTCCGATACGGTCGTCCAACTTCTACATTCGGTGTTGGATATGGATAGATATTGCGAAGTCAATTCAACCAACTTAGTCTAGGATTGGAAGAACGAGTTCATTGAGTAACTCTGGCATGGTAAATTACCCTAATACCCGAAGGCGTTCCGGGCACTACAGACCAAAGCAACTCGCTACTACCTCGTGGATGGGATGTTATACAGAAGTTCATTCCAAGGACTATTGGCTCAGTGTCTAGGGGCCTTGGAGGCGGACTACGTAATGAGGGAAGTCCACGAAGGAGTTTGCGGGAATCATTCTAGTGCAGACTCGTTAGTTTTGAAGTTGATCCATGCAAGTTACTACTGACCCCCGGATGGAACAAGATGCAAAGGAGTTCGTACAAAAATGTGACGAATATCAACGTCATGCACAGTAGTGCATCAACCAACAGAACTTTTACTTTCGGTGGTGTCTCCATGGCCATTCATGAAATGGGGGATTGACATAGTTGGTCTTTTACCACCGGGACCTGAAAAGGTAAGGTTTCTTTTAGTTTTAACTGATTATTTCGCTAAGTGGGTTCAAGCAGGTCCATATAAAAAGATCGGAGAATGCGGAGTGGTTGACTTCATATGGGACCACATAATCTACCGATCTGGAATCCGAAGGAAATTGCGTGTGACAACAGGCCACAGATCATAGGCTCAAAAGTCACAAAATTCTTGGAAGGGTTAAAAATCAAGAGAAGTATGTCCTCACCTTATCACCAAGTGCTAACGGACAGGCAAAATCAACCAACAAGGTAATTATTCAAAACCTTAAAAAGAAGTTGGAAAATGCTAAAGGCAAGTGTCCTGATGAGCTATCGGGAGTGCAATATGCATATTATATAACGGCGAAGTCGAGCACGGGAGAAACACCTTTCTCTCACGTGTACGGTTCGGAGGCGCTAATACCGGTAGAAGTAGGGGAGCCGACTTTAAGTGTTTTCCTGGCGGAACAAAGAAGCAAACAATGGAGAGTTGCTATTGAAGCTAGACTAGCTCAATGAACATTGGGACTTGGTATACGTGAGGATGGTGGATCAAAAGCAAAGTATGGAAAGGTATTATAATCACAGGGCCAATATCCGTTATTTCAAAGTAGGAGACTTGATTTTGAAAAGATGACTCAAAGCACTCAGGAAGTCAATACCGGGAAGATCGGACCAACGTGAGAAGGTCCTTACCGGGTTTCAGCTATCACCAGTAAGGGATCATATGAGTCGGAAAATCAAGATGGAGTCAAATTAACCAGCAAGTGGAATGTGACCCACCTCAAAAGGTATTATTGCTGATGGTTCCTGCTATGGGTGTCTAACGGGCCGGGTCAGCCCGTTTCCGGACCGGCCCAAACCGGTTAAAATTGGAACCGACCCAGACCGGTAGAAGGGGCCGGGTAGGGCTGGGTTAAAGGGGTAGGGGAGTTGGTCCGTCTACTTAATTCCTACCGGTTAACCGGACTGGTCAAACCCGGTCAACAGTTTTTACTGTTCAACCGGTTAACCGACCTAGACCGGTATAACAACTAACTTATTTTTTTTTTAATAATGGGCCTTTGAATTTACTCTTTTTTCGTTAATTTACTTGTTAAATGTAAACCTTTCAATTTGTAAGTTTGAATTTTGAAATAAATGTAGCACTTGCAATTTATAAGTGCAATTTTTTCCCATCTTTATTGTATTCTTTATATTTTTACTTTATATTAATATAACTTACATTAGTTATAAAAAAAATACAAAATAAAAAAAATTAAAAATTACACTAACCCGGCCCGGCCCGACCCCTTGTACCCGTAACCCTTACGGTTCATTTTTTACCCGGATGAACCCGAACCCGTTAAACCCGGTAAGCCCCAACCCGTAACCGGCCCGGACCGCAACCCGTACGGTTCCTAAATTTTCCTACCTAGCCCGGCCCGGCCTACCCGTTAGACACCCTTAGTTCCTGCCAATGCTGAAAGTATGTGTTGCACTCTTTTTCCCTTCAATCAGTTTTTATGCCTAACGGGTTTTTCTGGCAAGCTTTTAAACGAGGCAACAACGAAAAGCATACTACAAAGGAAGCGTCATCGGCGAAGGCAAGATATTTAAATATCGAGGCACTATAATTTTCACATCGATGGTAAACAGCTATGTAGATGGTTAAATAATCTTTGGCTCGATGGCAAGCCTTGCCTTCCATTATTAAAAAAAAGATTATTTAAGCATTCACAAGTTGTCTCCACTAATAAAGTAGCAATATGGGTACAAGACTTCCAGTATTCGAATTTGCATGCTCCGCACTCGAACACGGGGGAGGGGGGAGAGATAATATTTGATACGGCACCAAGAGTGCCATGAAAACTGGGGACTGCGAGAACCGGCATCAATATAACATCAGGATCGGGGATTGCGTAATCAGCTTCGTAGAAATAAGTTGTACAAGTTAGCCACATGTATTGGCAACTTTATCTACTTAAGCAAACGAATGCCTATGTACTTTTAAAAATAGAGGGAATAAAACAAAGTTCTTTTATTTTTATCTTATTTCTTGTACAAATGATGAGTTAATTTTATTGTTTGAAAGTTAACAAAAACTTCAAATGCTTGTGCCAGAATGAACAGGAGGCGTCCTTTTCAAGAGAACCATAAACATAAGGGCCCTCTCTTATGAAACCCTTATAGTAAAGGGTAGATTCCGTAAGAGTTTATGCCCAAAATCAAAAGATATCGGATGAAAAAATATACCTGAATCTTTAATCAACTAAAAACAAAAATGATGTTTTTGCACAACACTTAAGCGAAAAATTCGTTATCAGGTTCCAAAATTGATAAAAGGTTTGGCATAGTTACAAAATAAATAAATAAAGAGAAAAGAGAAATAAAATGTCCATCATTGTCGTCACAACACGAAGGAAGAGAAGGATCTACGTTTCCCACGGTAAAGGAAGGCGGATCCACTACCGGTTCAGTACCTTCATCTTCCTCAGTCTCCCCTTAGGTTCGCAAATATTCGGAACTAGTATTCGAGGAGCCAATCGTAGTGGACCGAGCAGGAAGATTTTCTTGACCAGTTAACTCTAGTTCCTGGGCCTTGGCAATACAATCATCAATATCAGCAATGCCAACTTCTTCATGTGGTACATGGCATAGGTTCTCTCAAATATAATGGAATCTTCTTGGTCCTGGAGTCTTGCTCAGAGTCTATAAATTTCGGCCTGGAGCCCTTCTCTATTAGTTTTCATGGCATTGAGGCGGGAATCGAGTTCAACGTTGGTAGTTGAGTGGAGCCGATTTTGCTCCATGATCCTTTTGAGCCTCTCTTCCATTTCGTCCCTCTTCCCCTCGGCAGCATTGGCCTCCTCGATTTTGGAGCATAAGTTGGCCTTCAAATTATTGATTTTCTCCTCGAAGGCAAACTCACGCTCAACATGAGTGATGGTAGCATCATGAATTTCGGCCCACTTAGCCTTTGTTTCTTGAAGATTTTCATGTAATTGGGCAGCTTCTTGGTTGTAGGTCATTCTATCTTACTCGGTTTGTTGTAATCAAGCCTTGAGCTCATCCACCTGAGCGGCTTTTTCTTCCAGCACCGGGAGGGGCGCGACAAGCTGGTTCCTTTCAGTTAAAACTTGATCCCTCTCGGAAGCAAGTCCTTGTTTGTCAAGAATCAACCTTTGCAGGCCCCCGGAAGCAAGGAGGTTGGCCTAAAATGAAGAGGTTGGCGTTAAGGTTACCATTACATCGTATAAATGGAAAAGAAGATAGAAGGAAAGTAGGATGGTACCTTCGTCGCATTGTGCATACTATTGTTTATCAGATCTCCCCAGAAAGGGAGCCCATTTTCTTCCAATTCCTCACCAAAGCCAGTGGCTTCATATAATTGTCAAGCTCCAGCGGCCTGGGGATCTTGAGAAGGCAAAGCATAGGTGCTCCCCAAGTTCTCGTGGTCAGGAGAACGAGGAGAGGAAGCATCCCTTTCCTGATCAGCTGATGTCGGTAGAGGAGATGCAGTTGGTGGCGGTGGCGAAGGAGCAGCTGGCGTAAATAGGCGTGAAGTTGTTGGCGTAGAAGGAGAAGAAGTCATTGTGGCAGAAGGGATGGTGTTTGTTGCTTGCTAGAAGATGAAGGCAGAAAGAGCTCGGGGTTCGAACTCCTTTGGTTGGAGACAACAATGGGGGCCAAGAAACGAGAATCAGCATTCTCGATCAATCCCACCTTACCCCAAAGTGCCTCAACTTCATTTGATGATGGGTTTTGAAGCTCCTCCGATTTGAGCTGATGAAGATCCTTTTCTTCTTTGAAGAGAAGCCTCTTCATCACTGGCTTCTCCTTCATCATCGAGGACCACTGTAAGTACAGTGGCCATCTCGGTTGGTGTTTTCTTTGCCTTTTCTCCTCAGTCCCAGCCAAGGAGGAACGTCTCATCTTCGGTTTCTTGTTCTCGGGATGGAGACTCCAGGAGGAGTCACCCTCACTGGAGGCTCGGGTAGATCCACGAGCTCTGTTTCGAGCAAGGGCATTTTCCAACACCCTCCTGGCCTCCTCGGGGCCATTTAAGCCTCGACTTTGGCGCAAATGACAAAGCCCCTTGGAAGCCCTATATTGGTAAAAATGGAGTTAGCAATTTATTCATCAAATTTCTTGTGTTCTAACAAGGATGAAAGAAAGAAGTACTTGGCTTACCATGGTGCTTGGCCTTCCACCCGTATTCTGGGGCCATTTTCGTCCACCGTCGAGATTCTGGAGTTAAAATTTTCAGAATTTTTTGAACCCATTGGTCCAGGCCTTGAACACATAGCGGTTCCCATGCGTAGCTAAAATGAAGGAAACAAAAAATCAGCAAAACGGGAAATTATCTTTTCATGAAGATAGGAAGCAAGTAACCAAAAACTTACAAAAAAGGTTCCATGACTCAGGAAAAGCTAGAATTATGGTCGGGATGATGTCACTTGTAGCAATAACGATGAACCGTTCCATCCACGGTCGTTGTCATCGTTTACGCTGGTGACGAGAGCGTGGTGACCATGCTTGCTAAAGTTTATTATTCCCCCACAGAAAATCTTGGTAGGGTAAAGGTTCATTATATGTGCAAGAGTTAGCGTTTCCCTAATCTCAGTACACAATTGATGAAGGAGGCCACCTTCCGCCATATAGATGAGCCTACATGTGCTAATTAGACCTGATTACGGTGGCAAAACTCCAAAATTACTGGGTCGAACCCTTCACTCGACCCCAAAGAGAATGGACCCAAGGTAAAGGGATACGTATAGACATACATGAACCCCTCCTTGGAGTAGGTAATTTGCTCTATCATATCTGGAGTGAGGATTTCAATATTGGGGCAGTTGTAGTCCTCTTTCATAGTTTGGATACTAGAAGTGCGAATGGAGGAGGGATACCTACGAACTGGCCAAAACCGGTGGCCTTGAGAAGTCGCAGAAGGAGATTTTTTCTTGAAGATCATTCGCAGTGTTGAGTTGAAGAGGTATGATGGTGATAACAATTGGAGGATCAGACTCAACGTCAAGTTCCTTATTTTTGTTTTTTCATCGGGCTTCCACCGAAGAAAAGACCGGTATTATTAAAGGAAGTAGTGTATGAAGATATGATAGTAAGAGGCTTGTAAAAGAAAAATTCTTGCTGAAAAAATAGAAGGTTGTGAGAGGGTTCTAAGTAAATGCAGAGAAGAAGAAAGACTTATGGAAGTTGTGAAAGTGAAGAAGTAAAAAGGATGAGTAGCAGAGAAGTTATAGACAGCAAAATCATGGTCATGATTACCTCGAAAACCGGCAAAAATATTTGCTGAATCGCGAGGCAACACATGTTCGGGGTATGAGAGATTGCTCAGGAACTTTCCCTCTAAGAAAGGAATCTTCATCTACTTTCCGGTAACACTAAGTTGTGTCACCGAATAATAGGGGGACTATCTGTATGGGGTAAAATTGGTTAAGAAGAGGTAGTCGAATGATAAAAAGACACGTGAAACCGAAGATAGGTGAAGGACGAGTCGGGAAACAACTAATACCGGATGCAACTAGTGTGACCGATACTGGATGGATTCCATAGGGAACGTAGTCGGCGATAGAAGTTCAACAATTTGGCATCAGGTAGCATTCAATAAGGGAATATCTTTTGGCATTCAATAAGCAGCCGTTACAAAGAATATTTTCATTCAAGGCAGACCGTTATATACTCATCAATGACACATTTACTCATTTAAGAGGAGCTTGATTCTAGGATCTTGTTTCCCTAGGCAGAGTTACAAATAACGGGTTAACATTCATTGTAGGGACATGAAATATTCTGCACACAAAAGCTACTTTACTATTTTATTCCCAATCTAACAGCTTTCTTATCGCTTTTGTCATTATTTTTACTTCTGTTCTCGGAAACGTTGAGTTCAGAACTAGGCTTGTTATCTTTTTTAGTTTCAGTCGTTCTAACTTAATATTAGTCCTACTTGTAATGACCCAACCGGTCGTTTTGAGAATTAGCATTCCGTTTTTCGATTTAACTTAATTGAGTTCGGTTTTTGAATGATTCGGGATTGATTTGGAAGAACAATTCTTGTTTTAGAAGCTTAAGTGAAAAGAGTTTATCGGAGTTTGACTTTTATGTAAACGACTCCGAAATGGTATTTTTATGATTCCGATAGTTTCGTATGGTGATTTTGCACTTGGGCATATGCGCGGATTTGCATTTGGATGTTTCTAGAATGTTTCGGCACTATTTGGCGAAAGTTGGCAATTTGAAGATTTGGAAAGTTCATGTATTTGACCGGGAGTTGACTTCAATGTTATCGGATATGGATTATTCTTCTGCGAGTTGGAATGGGTTCGATATTTCATTTGGAACTTGTATGCAAAATTTGGGTTCATTCCGAATTGGTTAAGCTTGAATCGGACGCTTGGTTCAAAGTTTGAAGTTTGTGAACTTAAGAGATTGATCTAGATCGATGATTCCTGGTTTTGATGTTTTGATGTGGGATTTAAGGCCTAGAGTAAGTCCATATTATGTTTTGGGACTTAATGGTATGTTCGGACAGGGTTCCTAGGGGCTCGAGTGAGTTTCGGATAGGTTTGGGTTGTGTTGCACTCATTTTTGATGTTTTGACGTTGTTTCTTCAAGAAATAATTGTAGAACATTAAATAAATAAGCTCCAATTTCTGTTTTTATTGAATCGTTAGATCTGTATCGTAATTACAGAGTCATAGCAAAAGGAATCGTCGAATTTGGACATCGTATGAGGGAGTTATGCTCATTTTAGTGTCGGAGAAGAGAGCTAGTAATGATGCTTCGCAGATTCGAAGTTGGGTCTGCATCTATGAGCCTGAAGATGCGAAAAAAGGTCCACAAAAGCGTAAATGACAGCTAGAAATGCGTATGTGCGGTGTTTTGGGCGCAAAAGCAGAAATGCCTGTGTATAGAAAAATCAGACTACGTTCTTTTGGTATTTTGAGCATATCTTGAGTTCTAGAGCTCCGATTGAGGTGATTTTTGCGGCTTTCTTCTCATATTTTCATGGGGGCCAGTATCTAATCTCCATTTTTGTATTTTAACATGATTCCAATAGTTCATTTGTCAATTAATCTATGTTTTGATTAGAGAATTGGGGGTTTCAATCAAAAACTTTTCTAAAGAGAATAATTGGATTTTGAACATTGATTTGAAGTTGGAATTGGATAAAATTAGTTTGTATTTCTTCAATCGTTTAGACACTTTCTATAGCAGCTCCCAAAGACGTATTTCAGATATCAGGTTTGAGGCCTTGGACGAGATAAAGGGCCTCAAACATTTCTTTATTACTACAAGGGATCTCTTGTATTATCTGTGTTCATGTTTCTATTGAGCCTGTGACCATGCTGGGCGGAATGTGATTGTGAGCCTGTGATCACGCCGGGCGGGTTGAGATATTGACAGGTGAGTTATCCGTGCGGTTGTGATTTAAGATGTGGGCACAAGGTGTCGTGGGCATATGATGGTCGATTGAGACCCGTGACTTGTGACTATGAGATAAAACATCTCGGGTAATTTCGTTGCAAACTTGTGTTAGAACAACTTGATTAATTATTTGTCATTTGTGTTCCTTATCTGGTTTTAATGGTACTTTCATGGCGTTCTTATTGCTTTACTATTTATATCACATGTTGATTCTTTTTCCCATTTACCGGTTCTGCTTTCCATTATTAGCTCTTCTTCTATACTGCACAGGTTATTTTGTCTAGTGAGTGTCTTGACTTGTACCTCGTCACTACTCCATCGAGGTTAGTCTTGATACTTACTGGGTACCGATCATGGTGTACTCATACTACACTTCTGCATATTTTGTGCATAGCCGGGTATTGGAGATATCAGACTCGGGCAGAGTTACACTATTGGTCGCGAGGATTCAAGTTAGAGATGCTTGGTCATCGCAGTTCTTTGGAGTTCTTTCCTTTCATCGTATTGTCAGCTTGTTAATTGAACAGTATTGTAATTCGATCTTGGAGATTTTTCCATGTACTTAGCTAGAGATTGTGACTCTGTATTACCAGTCTTGGGAGGTTGTTATGATTATTGCCGCACATGCTCATTTTGCTCTTATTTCGATATTTGTATTAAACTCTGTTTTAAATTATCATTGTTAAAAATAGGCTAAATTGTTATAGTAAGTGGCTTACCTAGTCTTAGAGACTAGGTGTCATCACGATATCCTACGAAGGAAGTTTGGGGTCATGACAAGTTGGTATCAGAGCTCTAGGCTCATAGGTTCTACGAGGCACAAGCAAGTTTAGTAGAGTCTTGCAGATCGGTATGGAGACGTATGTACTTATTTTTCAGAGGCTACGGAATTATTAAGAAAATTCCACTTCTTTCATTCCTATCGTTCGGATTTGTCGATTTTGAAGTTTGAGCCTTTGTATCTCTATTCTCTCACACATGGTGAAGACACACGTTATCGTATCTGCTGAACAGACACCTGCACCCCTACTAGAGCTGCGAGAGGCCAGGGCCGAGGTAAAGGCCGAGGAGAGGCACGTGCCGCGGCTAGAGCACCAGCCAGAGCAGCAGTTGAGGAGCCCCAAGTAGCTCCGGTCGGGGGACAGGCACCGGAGGCGCCTTTTGTTACCCCTGGACTTCAGGAGACTTTAGCGCAGTTCCTAAGCATGCTTGGTACATTAGCTCAGGCGGGATTGATCTCTGTTGCACCAACCACTTCACAGATTGAGGGAGGAGCTCAGATCCTACCGCCCGTACTCCTGAGCAGCGAGCTCACATTGGTCAGATTCTGGGTGTAGTGCCGGTACTGCCTCTTATTCCTGTTCAGCCTTAGGTCAGGCCAGGGGCATTAGAGGAGGAGCAGAAGAGGCCTGAGAGGTTCAAGAGGTATAGTCCACCAACTTTCAGTGGCACAACTACCGAGGATGCATAGAGTTTTCTAGAGAAGTGTCATTGTATTCTCCGCACCATGGACATTGTGGAGGTGAGCGGACTTGCTTTTACTATATTTCAGCTGTCGGGAGCAGTGTATCAGTGATGGCAGGTTTGTGAGGAGGGTAGACCAACTGATGCAGCACCACCCACTTGGGCTTAGTTTTTAGAGATATTCTTGAGGGAGTTTGTTCCCCAGACCCTCCGGGATGCATGGCGCACAGAGTTCAAGCAGTTGCGTCAGGGCACCATGACAGTGTCAGACTATGCCATTAGGTTTAGTTATTTATCCCGTCATGCATCTACTTTGGTTCCTATAGTCATAGAGCGAGTCTGCAGACTTATCGAGGGGCTCAGTTATAGTCTTAGATTCAGCATGGCTCGGGAGTTGGAGACTGATACTCCATTTCAGTAGGTTGTGGAGATTGCTAGTAGGTTAGAGCGTATTCGGGCTGAGGAAATGGAGGATAAGGAGATCGAGACATCATGAGGTTTTGGAGGATTCAGTGGATTCTACTCTTCAACTATGACCCATCATGGCAGAGGCTCGGTCAGTCGTCCAGTCCAGCCCGCACTTCAGATTACTCGTGGTGCTCTAGTTAGTCAAGGTACTCATATGGGGAAGTCATCTTTTAGTGTGCCACCTGCTCGGGGTTCCTACAGCGGTTATTCCAATTATTTGGCGCAGACTCAGTACGAGTAATCACGCTCGTATAGGGGTTGTTATGAGTGTGGCGATACTAGGCACATCATGAGAGATTGTCCCAGACTTGGGAGAGGTGGATTTCATCAGAGCACTCAAGCTTTGAGCTCCATTCCATTGCTACTTCACCTGCACAGCCAGCTAGGGGTAGAGGACAGGCGGGTAGAAAGCGCCCTAGAGGGGGAGGCCCGGCCCGTTGATATGCTTTTTATGGTAGGGCTAAGGCCGCTGCACCAGATGGTGTCGTTAGAGGTATGGTTTCTATTTGCTATAGAGGAGCATTATTCTTATTTTGATTTGGTTTTTCTTATTGGGGTAAGTCCTCCTATCTTGCTTCATATATGGGTAAGTTTCGTGATTCTTGTACTCTGCTTATGTGTTTACCCCTATTGGGAGATTCTTTAATGGTAGCCCATGTCTATTATTTTGTTTTGTTTACTATTGAGAGTTATGATACTAGACGGGACTTTTTGTACTCATTACGGTAGGCTTTGATGTGATTTCGGGGAGCTTTGGTTACGATTTGTGATTTAGATGCTCTCCCGGTATGGGGAGTCCGTTACGTGTTGTGATTTGGTTTCGTGGAATTGAATTAGTGGAAGGTTCTGGTTGGTATGATGTGTATACTACTTGTGATACAGAGCTGAGGATGGGATCCTCTCATTTTCATGCGGTTTGATATGTTTGAATCGAGTTGCGTGCCGCAGTGGAGTTAAATTAGGATGAAATCCTTGGGATTAGTTCATATAATTTGATTCTCCTTCTGGTATGGATCCGTAGTATGGTACTGATAAGCAGTTATACCCGTCGGATGTGTTTGATAGTTTTCTCATGTGTTTATCTTTCCATATTCAGCCATATTCGCGTTATGCTTATTGTGTTTAGCTTGCGAGGTATGTGCCCAGGTGGCACCGAGTATGACTTGTTGATTTGGGTGAATTATTATGGGATCTTCATGTTTCTTGCATCATCGTTAGTGTTGTGAAGGTTTGGAATAGGTTCCTAGTTGTAAGGAGATTATTTACAGGTGCTGGATTTGGTTATGGGCAGCTATTGTGGTCAGAGTTGTTGTTATGGGCATATGCTTGATGTGTTACGTCATGTGGTTATACCTTATGGGTGTATGCATGAGTTATGGCAGCTGGTTGAGGTCAATCCAAGGTGTATATGTGGTAATTAGGTCTTCGAGGAATGATCGAATGGTGAATAATTTGGTTCTAAGGCTTATCGGTGTAGGTGGAAGGAATAATCTTCACTTGAGATGGTGTTGTCGGGCTTATGTGGATTGGGGTGAAGTGGGATCACCCGCGAGTATACGTATGGTGAGTTCATTCAGTGATTTCATGGCCTCGGAACAGTTCTTGGCACGTTCGACGATGAACATTTATTTAAGAGGGGGGAGAATGTAGCGACACGACCGACCGTTGTGAGAATTAGCGTTCCATTTGGTGGCTCCAGTACCCGAGCAGCTTCGTATTATGTATTATGAATTGCGTGCGTGGTCGAGTTCGGTTTTTGGATGATTCGGGATTGATTTGGAAAAACAATTCTTGTTTTAGAAGCTAAAGTGAAAAGAGTTGACCGGAGTTTGCCTTTTGTGTAAATGACTCCGAAATGGTATTTTGATGATTCCAATAGCTTCGTACAGTGATTTTGGACTTGGGCATATGCCCAGATTTGCATTTGGATGTTTCTAGAACATTTTGGCACTATTTGGCGAAAGTTGGAAATTTGAAGATTTGGAAAGTTCATAGGTTTGACCGGGAGAATTTGATATGATCAGGTTCGGATTATTGTTCTGAGAGTTGTAATAGGTTCTATATGTCATTTGGAACTTGTATGCAAAATTTGGGTTCATTCCGAATTAGTTAGGCTTGAATCGGACACTTGGTTCGAAGTTTGAAGTTTATAAACTTAAGAGATCGATCTTGATCGATGATTCGTGGGATGTTTTGTTGTGGGATTTATGGCCTCAAGTAGGTCCGTATTACGTTTTGGGTCTTATTGGTATGTTCGGACGGGGTCCCGAGGAGCTCGGGTGAGTTTCGGATAGGTTTGGGTTGTGTTGCACTCATTTTTGATGTTTCGACGTCATTTCATCAAGCATAAATAGTACCATATTAAGAAAATGAGCTCCAATTTCTATTTTTATTGAAGCATTAAATTTGTATTGTAATTACAGAGTCATAGCAAAAAGAATCGTCGAATTTAGACATCGTATAAGGGAGTTATGCTCATTTTAGTGTCGGAGAAGAGAGCTGGTGCTGGTACTTCGCAGGTTCGAAGTTTGTAAACTCCTTGTCCCTTCAAACAACTCCATACAAAATGAATGCCATAGAAAATTAAACAGAATGAGTAAATTGTTGTAAATATTAATTAAGAACCACAACGGAGATTAAAATAGAGAAAAAAAATTACTTTGAGCAAAAATTCCAAATCAGACAGTCAATTATAGTATTTAGTAATGCTTACCAAATAGAAGTTGACAGCACTAAAAGTCAGCACCTAGAAACCACATATATTATTTCATTAAAATATCCATGTAAAAATACATATATTTTCTCAACTTCTTATTTTTCTAATCTCGTATAAAGAGTACAAATTTTCGTACACTTAATTCTTAAAATGGTAAAAAAAAAAAAGATAACATTCTTTTCTTGTGCGAAATTTTTTTTCTATCTTTACAATAAAGAAAATCTCATAAATTTTCTTATATTAAGAGTTTAATTTACCATATCCGAAAATAGTAATAATGATAACTATCCAAAATTATACTTATAAAATTTTTACTAAAATACTTCACTTAAAAGAAAATACCACACTAACATATTATCTAACGGTATTAAGGTTCCGCATCTGCGACCCTGCAGGTGCAACAAATGGTCCGCAAAAGCAGAAATAACAGCTGGAAATATGCAGGTGCGGTGTTTTGGGCACAAAAGCGGAAATGCATGTGTATTAAAAAATCAGACTGCGTTCTTTTGGTATTTTAAGCATATCTTGAGTTCTAGAGCTCCGATTGAGGTGATTTTCACAACGTTCTTCTCGTATTTTCATGGGGGGTCAGTATCTAATCTCCATTTTAGTATTTTAACATTATTTCAGTAGTTCATTTGTGGATTAATCCATATTTTGATTGGAGAATTGGGATTTTTTATCAAAAACTTTTCTAAAGAGAACAATTGGCTTTTGAACATCGATTCAGAGTGGAATTGGATGAAATTAGTATGAATGGACTCCTAATTGAATGGGTTTCCGGATTTTATAAATTTTATCGGGTTCTGGGGTGCGGGCCCAGGGTTAACTTTTTGGGTTGACCTTTTAGTTTTCGTTAAAGATCGAAGCTTTATTATCCGAAATTATTTTCTATAGTTTTTATATATGATATTAAGTTATTTTGGCTAGATTTGAGCCATCCAGAGATTGTTTCACACGAGAAAGTTATTTTAGAGTATCGGTTTAGCTTCTTTGAGGTAAGTATCTTGCCTAACTTTGTGTGGGGGGAATTATCCCTTAGTATTTGAGTCGTTTGTGCTATTTGTGTCATGTGAAAGCCGTGTACGCGAGATGACGAGTACGTACTCGAGCTTATATATGGAAATTGACCGGTTTAGACTCTTAGGCTTCTTTCATGTATTTATTTGAAATTGTTAGCGCATATTGTATCTTTTATTCGTCATGTGTACTATCACATGCTTTATTTGAAGTTTTTACCGCTTTTGTCATTATGCGATTTCTTTTATTGTTGAGTTACTATTAGTGGAAATTGTATTACATGATATCTTTTTTGTTGCCGGGTTATTCTCATGTATTTAGACGTACTACTAGTTTGTGACATCTCTTTCATTGTTAGCCTAATTCATATACTTGGGGCCGAAGTTTGCCATTTTGTGATGACCCGATAGGTCATTTTCAGTTTTAGACTTCATTTCTTTGTTCCAAGACCTCGAATAGCTCCATTTAGCCCTCCGAGATTTGCGTGCGTATTCCATGTCTTTATCCAAAAAGTTTTTATGTGAAAAACTTAAGAAAAGATGAAATTTTGCCTTAAAACTCATTTGAGTTGACTACGGTCAACGTTTTATGTAATAGACTCGGATTAGTATTTTGACGGTCGCGGTGCGTTCGTATCGTAATTTGGGACTTGGGCGTATGCCCAAAATCGAATTCTGAAGTCCCTAACTTGATTTAATATGTTTTGTTGAAAACTAGTAAATTGAAGGTTTAAAAAAAATTCTAAATTTTACCGTAGGTTCACTTTGTTGCTATCGAGTTCGGATTTCAGTTCTGAAACTTGGTGTAGGTTCATTTTGCTATTTATGACTTGTCTACAAAAATTGATGCAAAACAGAGTTGACTTAACATGATTCGGACGTTCGGTTGTTAAATTGAAAGTTCTTAAGTTTCTTTGAAAATATCATTCATTTTGATATCTAATTCGTAGTTCTAGGTGTTATTTTGGTGTGTTGATCGCACGAGCGAGTTCGTATGATGCTATTACACTTGTGTGCTTGTTTGGTTTTGAGCCCGAGGGGCTCGGGTGAGTTTTGGATAGGTTTAGAAGTGATTTTTGGACTTAAGCAATGGATGGTTCTGAGTTTTCTAATGTCTGGTGCATCCTTCTTCGCGATCACGAAGCTACTCTCGCAATCGCGAAGAGTAACCTGGGTCGGGGTGGATTTTCCTCTATGTGAGCAAGGCTAAGGACGCGAACGTGAAGTAATGGTGGGATCAACCTTCGCGAACGCGATCAGCACTACGCGAGGGCAATGCGTAAGGGGTCTGGGAGGGGGCAGGGGTTTGTTCTACGCGAATGCGATCCCATGCTCGCAAACGCGATGTCCAGGGGGACAAACCATCGCGAACGCGTGCAACCCCTCGCGAATGTGATCTCGTCCAAGTCACACATCTATTCGAGGTTATGAAACGGTCGATGCAATAGTAATACCCAACTAAGAGTCGGGGTCGAATTCCACATGGAGCTATATGAATGGGATATAAGAGTATATATTGTGGTGAATGAGTTTGAATTATCTTAGATTGCACTTCCACAAATATGGTTGTTTCCAGGTCTAATTTAAAAAGATTGCAAGATAAATAATTGAAGCTAAGAAATCGTGTTTTTGTTGTTGTTTTCAAATAATGTAAAAGGCCTAGGGCTATGACTTTCACCTAGGTGTTTGCCCAACGAGTTGTAAACTTTAAAGCTTGTTTTGTTGGTCGGGGTATATTATAGCTATCAACACTCAAGTACCCACTCAATACCTCTCGGTAAGAGAGTGATTTTGCCAATTTGGTTTACTCAAGTCCAAATGGGTATAGAACAAAACAGTTGATAAAAAGCTCAAGTCGGGTTTTACTATCTCTAGGTTCAACCCTTTAATCGGGACTATCAATCTCTTGATTTCATCCCAAATTCTTATTAGCCAAGTTTTCCTAGACTAAGTCTCTCTTTCTCAAGTAGAGACCAAATCAAATAGGCATGAACTAATGTTTGCAACCATTAATTCTACAACTAAAAGCAAGAACAAGGCTAAATAATAAACATCCAACTATAAACAAGCCATAAATCAAACACCCATTAGGATTACACAGTAGGGTTGGGTCACAACCCTAGTTAAAAATCTAGCTACTCATAATGGGTATAGAAGAAAACAAGGAAGAAAAGATGATAAAACTCAAATTGAAAGATTAAAAGATAAAAATCCAATGTTAAATCACCAAAGTAAGCTAACGTTTCCTAAAGCAGTAAGGAAAAACGGCTACAGTAGTTTCGATATTCAAAACTTGACCTAATTTCGTGAAACTAGTCTATTTATACAAAGCTAGAAATTTTGGACAAATTGCCCTTTCGGAGGTTCTGAGGCCGCACAATTCCTTGTGCGGTCCGCACTTTTCTTCAGACTTGACAGGAGTGGAATCAGCGGCCGCACAATTCTGGAATGCGGCCGCATGTCTCATGTTCTGCAGTCCGCACAAATCTTAGTGCGGCCACATAGGGCCTTTCTGCTAACCGCACAATTCTGAGTGCGGCCGCGTGGCTGACTTCTGCGGCCGCACAATAATTGTGCGGTCCGCACAATAATTGTGCGGTCCGCACTTCCTTTGAACTCCAAATGCACACTCTCTGAACTTCTGCTCTTGGTTAGCTTCTGCGGCCGCACAATAATTGTACGGTCCGCACATTGCACTAGGTCTCTGATGGATTTCCTTCACAATCTGCGGCCGTGGATAGAAATATGCGGTCCGCACTTATACTTTTGTGCCTGATTTTGTCCTTGAGTTCCGACACTCCTTCTTGAGTTGAATTTCATCTTTGTGGCTCATTTTTCAATACTCCTGCAATTAAACATATTTCATCAATTTTCAGGAATATAGTTAAACACTTTTGGATGAAAACGAAAGCTAAAAGGCGCTAATAAGTAGACAAAATCCCCACTTATCAACTCCCCCAAACTTAAGCTTTTGCTTGTCCTTAAGGAATTAAAGTAATTCCTACCTCCATAAGTTAAGAGCTATTCTAGCTAATCTAAGTTTTATCAAATACACATCAATTAGGACCAACAATTACTCACAACACTTATGAACTATCAACAAGGCAATAATTTGAAGTTTTAAACACAAATAGATTCTAATGTGACACTTGAGCATCAAGAGTTGACTTTATTCATCAAGGAAGCTCGCTCTTTCATGTAGGTAATTGTGGATCCCAAAGTCCTCCTCCTCTACTCTCTGTTAGCATATCTCACTTAAGAATGTAGCACTCAATTCAAGGATTTGTGAAAAGTTCGCTCATCTCTCTCAAAAGAATGTCACAAGTACGACTCTACGTACCATATGCTTGCCCCTCATGTAAATCACCAGTAATGTAAGTTCACTCGGCTTGAAATCACGTAGGACTTTTTCGGAATGTAATAAAGGCTTTTGGACTAAGGTAGGAAATGTTGGAATAGAATGGGCTCATCTTTCCTTAAGCACTCCATTTTCTCTTTTTGGCTCATGTTTTGCCGACTCTTTGAGGCATTTTATTTTTCCTTAGGGGAACTAGAGAGACTTAACATCACTCTTTCTTGGTCATGATATTCATTTTTTCCTTCTTGTTTTCTCCATGCTTTGCATCATTGCTTTTCTTTGAATCCCTTCAACTCTTCAACTAATTCACTTTCTTTTTGCATTTTTCTCAACTCTTCAACTTATTTACTTTCTTTTTGCATTTTTCTTTGTTCTTTCTTTCTTTTTCTTTGCCTTTCCTTTTCTTCATTTCTTTTCTCTTTTTGTGCCTTGATACCACTTTCAAACTCCTCGTCTCTCCCCCAAACTTATATTTTAGCCAATTGTTTCTCTAGAGTATTAAGAAAATCTCGGGTTCCAAGAGAGGGTCACTACAAAACAGGTAAAGGCTTGTAACGTGGTTATCAAATGAGAAAGGTCTTAGGCTCAAATTGGTTGAATAGGGATAGCAACATTGGTGGGACATGGAAAATTTCAAGCGGGTCAAAGAGATCCTACAATCAATTCTCAAGCCAAGCAAAACTTAAAATTTCGCCTAGAAACACATTCGGGGCAAGTTCTAGACCATTCGCACAGGTACTTGGACTTACAACAAAACATCTCACCTCTCACACAACTGGATTGTTAAAGAGGATAGAGTCGAGGGCCCACAACAACCATATTCAAGATTGAAAATTACTAATGGTTCAACTAAACCACTCGATGATTGCTTAAGTCAACACAAGAGTCAAAAGGACACTAACTAGAGCTATTTCTTTCCAAGAACTTGTTTTTAATCATAAGCCCATAGTTAAGTGTGTTGGTACCAAGTGAAGCATGCTTGACTCTTCTAGATTTACTCAATTAAGTCCTCTTATTCATTATTACTACTATTCTTATCTAAACATCAAAAACGGACTCAATCCCTTAAGAAGGTTGTCACGCCATCCATCGCTGGGAAGAGTCACCCGATTCACAA
The DNA here is from genome assembly GCF_001879085.1 of Nicotiana attenuata. Lineage (NCBI taxonomy): Eukaryota > Viridiplantae > Streptophyta > Magnoliopsida > Solanales > Solanaceae > Nicotiana > Nicotiana attenuata. The sequence goes on from NW_017670539.1 coordinate 490,839, forward strand.
AAAACCACCTTTGGAAAGAACCGTGACATTAAGAAAACCAAAGGCTTATTGATCACTTAAACATGAAAAGAAGCTACTAAATTAAAAAGAAGCTATTAAAGTAAATAAGAAGCTATTAGACTAAACAATGACTACTAAGATAACAAATAAAGAAGCTATAAAGTAAACTACTGAAAGCATAAATGAATATACAAGATGAGAGAGAAAGAGAGAGAATATATACACCAATAGAGAGAGAGAATAATATGCACATAAATAAAAAGGAAAAGAAATTGTTATCAGTTATTACAGGCCAATGTCAAATGTCATCAAATCAAATAAACTCCACCACCACCACCACCACCATACCCCCCCCCCCCCGAATAAGAATAAGCATTGTCTCTAATGCTTAACAAAATAAAAATAAGGAAGGGAAAGAGTAGAGAGGACTCCCTATGTAGTCTCCGTGTCCATAGCAGCATCACCTCCCTCAGGCTCCTCCAACTGGATCTCATCATCCTCTACTCGGGGAGTAGTTGGGTTGGTGAACATCTGTAACACCGCCTCAACAGTATGGGCAGTAAGGTCTGGCTCCTCAGACTGGCCAGCTGGTGCCACTGATGCTGATGGTGCTGCTGGAGCTGTCTCCATCAGTAAGTCAAATGGAAGATCCCCAGCGACTGCTATCTTGGTCACCTCCCGTCTCAACCTGTCAACTGATTTCTTCGAAGCCTGGGATTTTCTCATCTTCTTCGCCTGCTTCCCAAGCTCCTCAATTGTTGTTCCATGTGCCACCAAGGTGTCCATGATGGTCTTCTGGTTTTTGAGAATCTTCTTTAAAGTGTCCTCCACTATCGGAGGAATCTGGGGTGCTGGGGTAGAGGACTATGCTACAACAGCACTAGATAGGTCAGACAACTTTACAGTAGTTGTCTGCATCTAGTTGTTGAGACTCGCCAGTTACTGCGAGACTCGCAGCGCAGAAAGTGGATGATCTGGTGTGGGCACTGTCTTTAGAGTAGAAGTGGATAGGACTGATGCTGACGACCCGAAAGATGGAGGTGGAGGAATGGCAGTTAAACTGTTGGAAGGCCCGACTGCAATGGTAGGCATGTCAGCTGAATCTGTAGCTACCACCGATGGCTCATCAATCTGGCCCACGGTAGTAGTCGGCTGACCCTTGTTCCTTGGGTCCTTCAGAGATTACTATGCGAAGGGCTTCTTCGCCCGAACCTTTGTGTCAAACGACTTTGACTCAACCCCCATATCCTAAGATACTCCGTGATGGTGTTGGGATACGGGTAGGAGCTATCACCCTGCCTACAAAACAGAGACATGTTGACTGACATGATGGCACCCACATTGATTGAGTACCCGGACATAATGGAAGCCACTAAAACTGCCTTCGGAATTGGTAGATTGTTTTCGTTCTGGCTTGGGTCTATGCCCTCGGAATAGGAACCCCTGCTGTAATCCATGGTGGTGGTGGTCCTGGAGCTGCCGAAATCTCGGCTAGCCATGGGCGAGCTGCATCACCCAGTGCAAACTTCTCCAAATACTGCACCAGCTCCATATCCCTGATCCCCAAATATGTGTTCAGTGATGTCTGATCAAATCTAACTTTTAGGTTCCTCACTTTAGTCAACTTAGTCCCCTTCTTGATATGTGCCACATTGGCGTAAAATTCCCGGACTAAGTGCTCCTTGGCATCCACCACGCTTTGAGTAAACCATGTCCACCCTTTTCTCTCCCGAAACTGTCTTGCCACATTCAGGTTGTATCTATCCAAATCTTTCAAAACAAACTGGCGCTCAAGTGTGAGCGATCTCTGAGGCTACCAATCTCAGAACATACTGAAAGTAGTCAGGCTCACGAATCTATCTTCCCAAACCTCCTTCTTCTTTGACATCTCAAGGCCGGCAACTCTGGTATCACCCCATCGACTGTTATCCGGAATATCATCATCATCATCATCAGTTGTAACTGGTGCGACAGGGGCATGAGTAGATGAGGCTCTAAACCTTAATTGTCATCTTCTGAACCCTCAAAAGTGCTTGCTGAGGTGGAAGGCTCATCTCGGAGCTGAAACCTCCCCGGAAGTTGCCTTGGCTGAGACTGTGCATCAGGCTGCTCTTGCACTGAATTGCCCTCTGATGCTTCCCTAGACGGGACATACAAACTAGACTCAGTAGGTTCCGGGCTCTCCCAACTGTCGCCTTCTTGGCTATCACTCTTTGCACGAAGAGTGGTATGGTACCCCTGCCTCGTCCTCGGGAGGGTTCACCCCTCCCCTCGGATGTATCACCTCATCCTCGAGATCTAACCATTATCTGCAATACATAGAAATAAGAATCAGTTGGAGTTCAAGTTCAGAGTATCAGACAGTTACAAACAAAACAGTATGCATGATGGGGAAGTGCGGTCCACACATTTTTGGGTGCGGCCGCAGATGGGTTTGTGCGAATCGCACAATTTTGAAGTGCGGCCGCAGTGGTGATTCTGCGGTCCGCACAATTGTAGTGCGGTCTGCATAATTTTGAATGCGGCCGCACAATTTTAGCTTCAAAAATCCAACCCTCTGATAACAGAGAAAGCTATGATCGCGGCCACACACACTTTTCTGCGGTCGCGATTCAATTTCTGCGGACCGCACAGTTTCAACTACGGTCCGCACAATCAAGCTATACCAAATGACCTAAACTAAGGATCTGCGGACCATATTATTTCTTGTGCGGCCGCATAATTCAAAATCAAACGGCAGTAACTTAGGGTTTCTAACTTTGCACACAAATTTTGACATGGTAGTAGCAATTTAGACATGATAACAGTATACCCATCCCCCATATAGAAAGCATGAAGTTACCCAACACACATTTCAACTCACATGATGATGAATTTTGACATTAGGTCTAAAAATAGCTAAATTAGGAAAATTGAAAAATTTTAAACATGAATTGAACATACCGGTAGTGAAGTGATGCTAAGGAAGAATCAAGATGATGAATTGAGTGACATGTGCATGAAACAGAAGAGTGCACTATTTTTGCCTTTGCTCTAAATTTCAGCGAATATAAAGTTTCAACAGTAGAGAGAATGGTGTCACACCTCTTTTTTTCTTACTACACCCCCGGAAAGGGGTATAATAAAGGGAGTTTTTCCAATTAAAGGACAATCGAAATGGGATTTTATATTAAAAATCAGAGTCGCCACTTGGGAGATTTATGGTGTCCCAAGTCACCGGTTTAAATCCCGAATCGAGGAAAAGGTTTGACTCTGTATACAGTCTGCGAATCAGAAATCCGGGTAAGGAATTCTGTTAACCCGGGAGAAGGTGTTAGGCACTCCCGAGTTTCGTGGTTCTAGCACGGTCGCTTTGATCATACTTGGATTAATCAAATATTTAATTATTGATTTTAGAACCTATATGCTTTTGCTTCTTTCACCGCTTTTAATTAAAAAAAATTCTCTTGAGACGGGTTACGCGTACGTATATCCGCTTGTTTGGTGCGTCAAAAATCATGTCACGCGAGCGTGTCCACAATTAATAACACTTAATTATTATTAAGAAAAGTTTGGGCCGAAGTTGCGCGAACGCATACTCCGGCTTTATTTTTAGAAGTGTAGTTGTGTTACGCGGACGTATACGCAACCACACTTGGTATTTTAAACGGCCCTAAAGGATATTCTACGAAATATTTAATTTCTTTTTACATCTAGATTATGAAATTAATACGAGAGCTATATGTAATGAATGGCACCCCTCAAGCTATGTGAACTTAATTAAAAGCTCGTAACCCATTTTGTTATTAAGGAAAGATTGATCGAAGTTGCGCGAACGTATACTCCAAATTAATTTAGGACCATGGTCATGTTACGTGAATGTATATGCAACCACAATCGAAAATAATCTAAGTCGGGCCTAAAAGAAACTACGATGTTAATTAATTGTTTCTTAATGGGCCGTCTTGTTTTTTCTTAAAGCTCCTGGGCTTACACAGAGACAATCATTTGACCTATTTCACGCGAATTGAAATTAGCCCACTCCTACAGCTCACTTTTGGTTATATTATAGCCTACTTAATTAAAATACTCTCTAATTACTAATTCAATGACGAAGAAACGATAAAGCATTAGTAAGCATCAAAATAAAGTAAGGACATGAGATAACTACTGAATATAGAGGAGAGACCGCATGCACTCGAAATAGGCTCAATTGGAACGACAAACAGGGATGCCCATTAAATTGGCTCAATCCGTGGTAATGACTGGGCTCCAGATGAAGCCTAGCCTGGCAGTCCAATCGTGATGAACAAATTGCTCCTGAAGTCAGCCCAACGAATTGGGCTTCATGATTGATCACCATATTTGGGCTGGGTAACATATCAGGCTCATTTCGAAACTTCATTAAGATCATGCTCAAGTCTTGGACGCTTAAGAGTTCATGGACACTAAGTTGACGTTAACTTTGAAATAATTCAGACCCTTTTCTTTATTTAGCCAACAGTTAATTACCTAACTCATGGCCATAATACCATTGTGATGAGTTAACTAGCCATTACTGTTTATCACAGGGAATGCAAAATGTAACAGGAATCCCTTTGTTTCAACTATCAATCAAATTCCCTGAGCATTGATAGTCAGATTCAATGGTGAAAACCCAATAATCATTTAATCGTAATGTTAGACATGAGAGTGAACTAAACATTGCACCAAACACCCGCAAATTCAACTTTAGACTTCCATATGAGGCACAATACTAAAGGTATCCACAGTCATAGATTGCATTAGACATATATCTAGCAATTCTGATGAAACTTAAAATCAAATGATCCAATTATGAATTTGCGAGTCTCAGTCCATTTTAAACACATACTAAAGCTCAAATGCCATCCAAATCATTTGTATTTCACAAACTCGCATCAGAACTTAACCAAACGAACTGTCAAACAAGATAGATTATACTGACATAGACTAAGTTAAATTTGACAATAAGTATACAGCAGAAAATTTAATGTTGTTCAACACTCATCAACTTGAAGTACATGCTCGCATTTGCACTTCACATCAAGAGATCCAAGACATACCTGGAAAAGAGGTAACAAAGGGAAAATGAGGATTAGTGAACTCAGCAACAACAGCAGGAGAGCCCAGAACAGCCAACTTTCAGTGAAACTAAACAGCAACCAATGGAACAGGAGTTGACTCTACTACCAGATTTTAATCAGCCAAATTCGAACCATTTTATTACACTTAATGAACGCAGAAGGCTTTAGCAAGTGGAAGTTTTAAAAATGGAACCAATGGAACAGTAATATCTTTGGGTATTCTCCTGATTTTTATATCAGAACTTAAATGGAGCAAGGATTTTTACAGCTCTCTATGTTTCTGGAAATTTTAGCCTCTTAAACCTTCCTAAAATAGCAGCCTTTTTCTGGATTTTTTCTGGTTTTTTTTTTTCTTCTAAGGCAAGAAATTGTGCCTTTATAGGCAAACAATTAGGGCAACCCTGCAGCTTTTGTTTTGCATTTTAGTCCCTTTTTAATTCTTATTTTTTAGCTAGTTAGTCCCTAGAATCTTGGCTTGTTGCCCAAGTTACCTGACTATGAATCTGAAATTTCAATTAAACCCCCTTCTAGGTGCTTCTAGTGGCTTCTACTTTCAGTTGCCAGAGATTCCCTAAATTAAATTCCCTAGATTACCCCTTTTGATTCTGAAAATTACTAACTAAACCAAACCCCTTTTACCCTGGTCAAAAATGACCCTAGTGAACTAATGAGAGGCTGGGACACTCAGATATACCCAAACAATTAAGAAAACTTGAAAACTGAACTAATTAACTAAGATTATAATTCAACCCTAATTAATGCTAAAGATAGATTAACAACAAAGGGCTAACAGCAAAATTAAAACTAAGAATAAAATCACTACCATAGCAACAACCGGAAATCGAATTCAAACACAGAAATATGAATCAAACCGAGTTAACATTAATTCTAAGAGAATAAAATTAAACCCACAGGAGAAATCAACAAGACCAAAAATTAAACCTAAAACAGAATGAACAAAGGTCAATTAAGCGAAAATTCCAAATCAGTTCACATGAAGAACAAAGATAGACTGTGAACAAATAAAAATAGAAAATTAAATGAAAAAAAGGAAACCTTACTGATTTGACTTGACACTTAATATTTGATGTTGTAGTTCCTACGAAAATCACAAAAAAAACTTGAGGTTGAATGGTTTGAACGACTGAAGCTTGACCTCGGATCCAGGATTTGAGTGAGTCTGGGCATATTCGAAGGATGTTGTTGACATATCAGGCATGAGGGAGGCATGGGGGTCATGGGGTGTTGTTTTGGGGTGGTTCGAGTGAATCGACTGGATTCGAGGGAAATAGATTGGGGTTTGGAATGGGGAGGGTGAGAGGACCTCATGGTGTAAATTTGGTGGTATTTGGTGGCCGGCCGCCGGCGGAGGCGATTTCCGACCGGTGGTTCGCGGTGGTTCGCGGTGATTCACGGTGAGGAGTTCTCTAGGATGTGGAGACGGTGAGAAGGGGGGTAGGGGGGGTGTTCAGACAATTAAATAATAATGACTCCCGACTTCTGAGCCGTTGGATCGCCCAACCTCGACGGCTCAGATCTGCTAACGACGAAACGCTGTCGTTTGGTTGTAACGGGAGACGGGTCGGTATTGGGGTATGGATTTGGGCTGGGGTTTGATTTGGTTTTGGTGGGGAGAAATCCGTTTGGGCTTGGAGAAGAGTGAATGAATTTTGGCCCAAAAAAAAAATCTATTTCTTCATCTCCTTTTGAAATCTCCTTTTATTTTCAAATTCTTTTTGATTTCTTTTCAAAATAAAAACTAGGATAAAATCTAAGCTAATTCCTAAATGCAATTAACCCTACCACATTGCACTAATTAACTAGCAATTATCAACAAACTAATGAAAACCCAATTTCCCAAGAATTCCAAGCTAAAATTAAAAGTGCAACAATAAACTATTTTTGTGATTTTCACCAATTTATAAAATAATTAATTTGTTAATTAATCCTAAAATGCAAAGTTAAATCCTAAATGCAAATGCCACATATATTTTTATATATTTCACTAATTAAAAAGCACAAACAAATGCAAACGATTAACAGAAAAATGCCACCAAAATCCACAAAATTAAAAATAATGAAAAGAAATTATTTTGTTTGAAATTGTGGGAATAATTCATATAGGGCAAAAATTACGTGCTCACAATATACACTTCCCGATCATGTGCAAGATATACAAGTCACAAACAAACAACAAACTTCTAACCCCCTAGGCTCAGAGACGGACTCTAGCTTATCAAATTTATGATCGCTCACCTACTCTGTCAATTAAAGCTAATAACATCACCTATCTATCATGAAACAAGTGCCCTCACAAGAATAAATAGTCCATACAATCAAATCAAAGAATGAATATAATTTAAAGACTTAGCATCAAAGAACAACTCTCGCACTCAGAAACGAATTCACATATATGCACAAAGAACCATAGGCTTGCCTATTATGTATATCTCTACTAATAAAGAATGCTCGAATAGAACCAAATAGGACCTTAACGGGTTGTAATATTGGCTAAGGGACGGGTAGGAGGACTATATAATAGTAACTTACACTTCCCTAAGCACTTTGCACTTTTAGACTTCATCACCCATATTTTCATCTCTTAATTTTATTTTTCAGCCCTCTCTTCATCAGTTGTATCACAAGTATTTCCCTCATATCAAGACCGCTTTTTTTTTCAAAGCAATTTATTTTTTCATGAGGCTGTTTTCATCACTTTTCAGCTATCGTTGGTCACCATTTTTCACTTAATTTTTCCTTTCTTCAAATTAATCAATTAATATCACAATTTAAGCAACAGTGCTCAAGAAAGCTGGGTGCAAAAACTAGGGATTCAATATCTATCATGAAATAAGTGCCCTCACAAGAATAAATAGTCCATACACTCAAATCAAAGAATGAATATAATTTAAGGACATACCATCAAAGAACAACTCTCGCACTCAGAAAAGAATTCACATGTATGCACAATGAACCATAGGCTTGCCCATTATGTACATCTCTACTAATAAAGTATGCTCGAATAGAATCAAATAGGATTTTAACGGGTAATATTGGCTAAGGGATGGGTAAGAGAACTATATAATAGTAACTTACACTTCCCTAAGCACTTTGCACTTTTAGACTTCATCACCCATTATTTTCATCTCTTAATTTTATTTTTCAGCCCTCTCTTCATCAATTGTATCACAAGTATTTCCCTCATATCAAGACCGGGTTTTTTTCAAAGCAATTTATTTTTTTCATGAGGCTCTTTTCATCACTTTTCAGCTATCGTTGGTCACCATTTTTCACTTAATTATCCCTTTCTTCAAATTAATCAATTAATATCACATTTTAAGCAACAGTGCTCAAGGAAGCTGGGTGCAAAAATTAGGGATTCAGTAAAAGAATCAAGGCAAAAATACGGCTTCCAAACAAAAGGCTACATGCTCAAAGGGCTAACTAGTGGTACAATATCTAAAAAGGCTAAAATTCACAAGGCATATCAAAGAAAGCCTATTATCATCTTCTAAACAGAGCAACACTTTTATTTCGCTTCAATAACATGCAGCGCAAGTTCTAGACTAAGATGCAAAATATAAAATATATGTAAGAATTCCTCACCCCGCATGGCACAGGTATCAATCAAGATGGATCAATTCCACTCAAAGACAGACAGGATCATAGCGAGAATAAGCTATATACAGAGTCACAACCCTGAGCATAGGTGTCAGAAAGCCTGCTATTTTATTCATTACTCAAGCACTCAGAGGAAAGTACCACTCAAGCTTAAGCCTAAATGTGCTAGTATCAAACAAGTCACAAGGTTTTTCTTCTCCCTCTTCTACTACCCCTAAAAACAATCTAATCCAAAAAATAAATAAAAAATTATCCGATTCAAGTTACATCCCCTGTAAAAGAACCGATGCAAAATAAAAAATCAGGGGGGATTATTACCCAACTAAAACTAACTAGAACAAAAAAATATTTTTGGATTTTTTATTAGACTTTATTCCCTCAAGAAAGTTGTCCACAAATCCATTGTCGGGAAAAGTCCAAGTTTTCTAATTTTTTTTAAATTTTTTTTAATTAAGAATCTCGTTGAGTTTTCCACTTAAATCGTCTAATTAATTTATCTAGTTTATTGATTGACAGTGTTAATATTGCTCGAAGCCTTCTCCCGAAGTATTACTCGCCCGCTCAAGCTAACCTTAACGTCTATATTCATATTGAATTAGGATTAAAAAGAATGCATTAATAATTCCCGTATTATAACCAAGCAATGCGATTAGGTATATCCCTATCCTAACCGCAAATCTGTTCCGATGCTCGAGTTCAAGATCTTGCTCTACTCAATCTTAAATACAATCTAGAATTCCCTCCCCCGAGTTCAATCCTAGATTCGTAGATAGTATTCAATTGGTGATCAAGCAATCAAATAATTAAGCGCAAGATTGAATAAATAAACCAATATGATAAAATAATAAGAACAATTCAAGCTTCAAACTACAGCATTCATGTCTCACCTCACAACTCTAGAACTAATAAACTATGCAATTAAAAGAAGAGAAAGAAGAAAAACTAGTTAGAAACCTCCTCCAAGCGTGGTGTGTGTTCTGCCCTCCAAAGTGACGTGTTCTCCTCCCAAACTATGTTAAATCCCCTCCAAATTAGGTTTAGTACCCCTTTTATACGAGTTGGGACCGTGTAGGGCCGAAATAATATTGTCCCAGACGAAATAGGAAAACCCGCACACGCAGTGTCCAGACCAGTGCGAGGCGCTGGCCAAGCGCTAAATCCAGTGAGTTTTGCGATTTCGCTCTTGAATCCTACAAATGCCAGGTATGTTTTTTTGCCTTCTTTCTCTATGTGTATTTCTCTTTGAATTGTATTTCTCATTTCTTCTTGTCTTCAACTTCGGGGGGGGGGGGGGGGGGAACAAACACCAAAGGGTGTCCCCCCTTTTTTTTATTCTTATAATTTTCTTTCTTTTTCTTCCGCGTTTTATGTAATTTTGCTCCAAATCTATTCATCTTCACACCGCTTTATTCCTACACAAAAATAATATTAATCATAAAGTAATATAATTAACACTCAAGAGATGATTAAAAGTGCTAGAGTCTGAGGCAATAATGGTAAAATATATGAATTTTTGGTCGAACAACACTTGCATAGTCGACAGGATGAAGAATCTTATTGTGTCGTTGACCAAGCACTGCCCCAATAGCCACACCACTGGCATCACACATGATTTCAAATGGAAGAGACCAATCGGGTGTGACAATAAAATGTTCCGTAGTGAGCCTTGCTTTCAATTCCTCAAAAGCCTTGAGGCACTACTCATCAAACACAAATTTAGCATCCTTTTCAAGAAGCTTGCACATGGGGCTTGCAAATTTTGAGAAGTCCTTGATAAATCTCCGATAGAAACCGGCATGCCCCAAAAATCTCTGAACACCTTTGACCAAAGTGGAAGGAGGAAGCTTGGAAATTACTTCAATCTTTGCTCAATCAACCTCAATGCCTTTCTTGGAGATTTTGTGCCGAGAACAATACCCTCGCCCACCATGAAGTGACATATTTTTTCAATTTAGCACATGGTTTGTCTCCTCACATCTTTTAATTACTTGCCTAAGATTATTAAGGCAATGCTCAAAGCAATCACCAACTACAGTGAAGTCATCCATGAATACTTCTAAGAAATCCTCCACCATATCTGAGAAAGTTGACATCATGCACCGTTGAAATGTAACTGGGGCATTTCATAGCCCAAATGGCATCCGGCTAAAAGCAAAGGTCCCATACGGACTTGTGAATGTTTTCTTCTCTTGGTCCTCTAAGGCTATGTTGATTTGGTTGTAGCAGGAGTAACCATCCAAGGAGCAATAAAATGACCTTTCTGCTAGCCGATCAAGCATTTGATCAATAAAAGTCATAAGGAAAGGGTCTTTGTAAGTAGCATTATTGAGCTTCCGGTAGTCCATGCAAACTCTCCACCCGGTCACCGTCCTCGTTGGAATGAGTTCATTTTTGTTATTTTGAATCATGATCATGCCTCCCTTCTTTGGCACACATCGCACCGGACTCACCCAAGGACTATCGGCAATGGGGTAGACAACCCCGGCATCCAACCATTTTATAATTTCTTTCTTCACCACTTCTTTCATGGAGGGATTTAACCTCTTTTGATGCTCGACACTAGATTTTTATCTTCCTCTAGTTGTATCTTGTGCTTACAAATACCGGTGGAAATCTCTCGGATATCCACTTTAATCCAACAAATGGCCCGTCTATGCTCCCTCAAGGTCACCAATAAGTGTTCAACTTGCACATCATTTAACAAAGAGGAAAAAATTACAGGTAGAGTTTCATTAGAGCCAAGAAATTTATACCTTAAGTGCGGCGGAAGTGGCTTGAGCTCAAGTTGTGACGGCTCGAAGATTGAAGGCTTAGCGGAAGGAGTGGCTCTATTCTCCAAATCAAGAGAAAGCTTCTTTGGTGCATAAGTGTAGTAACCCATCCCTTCCAATGCATTCACCATTTCCACATATCCTTCTACGTTTTCACCATCAAAATTCATCAAATCGCCGCCAACGCCTCACCAAGTCATTCTTCTTCCATATTTACCTCAACGGCATCCTCTACCACATCAATGACTGAGATACTCTCGTATGCATTTGGAAATTTCATACCTTTACTTGCTTGAAATGTAACTTCTTCATCATTAACCCGGAATTTAATCTCATTTCTTTCTGATTCCATGAGTGCTCTCCCGGTAGCAAGGAATGGTCTCCCGAAGATGATAGGTATATCTTTATCAATAGCATAATTAAGAATAACAAAGTCAGCGGGGAGGATAAACTTCCCCACTTTCACAAGCACATCATCCACTATCCCCAACAGTCACTTTATCGAACGGTCGGCCATTTGCAACCTCATACTTATAGGCCTAGGAATTCCCAATCTTGCTTACTTGTAGATAGCAAGAGGTATTAAGTTGATGCTAGCCCCATTATCACAAAGAGCTCATGGAAATTCACGCAATCCAATAGTGCATGGAATGGTGAAAGCCCCCGGATCCTCTTTCTTTTGGACAGCAGTCGTTGCAATGATAGAACTAACCCGGTGGGTGACACTCACCACTTCATTCTTGGTGGTTTTCTTTTTAGTGATCAAGTTCTTCAAGTACTTAGCAAAACTGGGCATCTCTTGAAACGCTTCCACAAACAGAATGTTTACCAATAATTGCTTTAGGATGTCATAGAACTTTTCAAGTTTGCTATCATCAACCCTTCTAGCTAATCTTTGAGGAAATGGAGGAGGAGGTCTAGGAATCGGTGCTAGAGCTTTTGGTGCCTCTATTACTCTTTCCTCAACCTCTTCACGGGTAACATCTTGAGCTTTCACCTTCTTCGGGGTTCTTTCAATTTCAACAACATTTGGCACCTCAACTTGCGCCTCATCTTCTTGTTCAACATCTTCCACTTCGACCACCCGTTCACTCTCACTTTGAAGTAGTTTCCCACTTCAAGTTGTAATGGCCATACAATGAGAGGTAGGGCCACTCCCACTACCTTTTGGGTTTGCAATTGTATCACTTGGGAGTGTGCCTTTTTGCTTTGGGTTTTGTTCTCTTGAGAAATCCCTCATTTGCATCTCCAACTTTTGAATAGATGCGGTGTGAGAACCCACAAGCTCGGTCATATTTTTCATCTAAGTGTCGGACCTCTCTTGATTCTGCAATACTCTTTCAAGCATGTTTTCCAACTTGGAATCACTTGAAGAATTCTCCTTCCACTGTGGAGAATTAGAATATTTCCCCTTTTGTGGAACATAGGGGTTTGAACTCCGGTTTGCAAAATTGTTGTTGTTGTTACTCGAATTTCCTTGATTAGAACCACTTTGGTCGTTTCACCATTGTTGGTTACCTTGCCCTTGTGGGTTAGGTCTCCATTGGTGTTGTTGTCCCGAGCCTTAGTAGTTTTGTCTTTGATATCCTCCTTGTGAATTGTTAACATAATTTGCTTCTTCGTATTCCTCATTTGACATTGGTTGCACATCTTCCACAACATTCACTTTCTTTGTTTGGCTTTCAATGAACATTTTTGTCAACACATTGACATTGGTAGCAAGCCCGTAATTACTTGATCTCTTTCTTGATTCTCCTCAATCATGTTGGTCAAAGAAGGAGTACCATATGAGGTTCCACCCGTGGTGTCTTCCGAATGCCAAGCTTGGTTGTGTTCGGCCAGCTTGTCGAGGATTTGAGTGACCCTTGCAAATGTTTTATCCATTGAATGATCCATCCGCTGATATCTTAGTTATGGATTGATTCATAGGATCCAAACCCATGTAAAATTTCTCCAACAAAATAGTATCCGGAAACCCATGATTCAGTGACCTCACCAAATATAGCTTGAATCTAGTCCATGCCTCACGTAGGTGTTCTCCCGGTAATTGCTTGAGAAAGAAAATTTTATCCCGAAGCTGGGACTTCTTGCTTTGGGGGAACCATTTTGCTAGGAAAGCTCACACAAGTACGGCCCAAGTGTGGATGGAGTTAGGAGGTAGATTTTGGATCCATTGTCTTGCCTCTCCGATTAAAGAGTGTTTGAAAACCCTGAACCTTAGGGTATCATCTAAGACATGATTCTGCTTATGCATTGCACACACACCTAAAACATTTCTGAGATGTTGTGTCGGAATATCGTCGGTGGAATTTTGGAAGAACCCCTCTGCTTTTAGCGTTAGGATTAGACAATGTTCCACTTTGACGGTAGCACCATCAACTCTAGGAGGGACATCCTCAATATACTCATCTATGTCCTCAACGTTCTCTTCTTCCGGCTCGGCCATGCTTATCTAATGAAACCAAGCAAAGTGTGATTGAATAGAAGAAGACGTAAAGTAAAGCACATACTAGTTAGTAATTTCAAAACTATATTCCCCGGCAACGGTGCCAAAATTTGATAACATCCAAATCCACTGCTAAAAAGTAAATGGACACAGTCGCATGCAACATAATATACCCAACTATGAGTCAGGGTCGAATCCCACAGAGAATAATATGTAGGCGATTAGGCGTGTAAGAGAATTATCACTTATTATGCTAAGCCAAACACTAATAAAGGTGTTGAGAAAATAATTATAACTAAATGCGCAAATATAAACTAACCTAGAAAGAACGTAAAATGATCAATGGTTACAAGCATGGATACACGGGGAATTACACTCAAGTAATGATCCAATGTATTTCACGATTTTACAAATATGAGCGAGTTTATGTTAATTAGCCTAGGGTAATAATTCTTTATTAGCTTCTTTTGAAGACTAACAAGACTTCCTAACTGAATTATCTCTAAAACAATTAAGAGGTTAAGTATACTCGATTATGGCTACAAGTAGTTCAACCCTATCCCTAGGTAGAATCTATAAAGTGCGGGTTAACGCCTCAAGTTCTTGTTAATTAATCTTTCCCAACCCCAAATTACTTTTTTTGAGATTAATTCGAAGTTAATCGGCGAGCCCTAGGGTTATCTAATCCCTTTGTAAACATTAAAGAACAAGAATAATTAAAGGAACAATAACTCACATCAGTATAAATAAAAATCGTTCAATACATAAGCACAACAAGATATTTAATCCACACTTTAAATATGAATATTACCATAAACAAGATTCAAGTATTGGAAAAAATACTACACACTTAGATATTCAATACAAAGCAAGAAAATAAAGAAATGAACATAAATGGGTAACAAATTCTCAACCAAAAGCTTCAAATCTTCAAGACCCAAGTGTATGTGCAAGAACCCTAGCTCCCAAGCTTGTCTTCTCTAGTCAAGAGACTGAAAAATAAGCCAACGATCTTTGTGATTGGTAGTAAAACACCGATTCGCTCGTTGAGACCTAATTCGATCTTCATAGAGTTCTCAAGATATTTTCTTACGAAGTTTTGTTATAGCATCTATAACTGCTTCCGGTTTTGGTGGGCAACCTGGAAAATATACATCTACAGGAATTGGGGATCACAAACATGAAATTTCATTTGTGCCCAGTTAATGTGCTATGCAATCGCGAAAAAAGAACCGCAATCGTCGTGACAAACTTCTGCAAAGCTACGCGATCGCCGGGCAAGAGACGCGTTCGCGTAGAATGTTTGACCAGTGGCTAACCAGCTTTACTTCTTCACGTCTTCAACCACGCTCGCGATGACTTAACTGATGAACTTACACTATCGCATGGAATCCTCCGCGATCGCAAAGAGCATTCACTGGCAATAGTTAATTTTCCCCTTTTTAACACATGTTGACTTGTTTTGTTCCATATCTTCTACAAATCACTTGATACCTGAAATATGCCAATAAACCTCAATAAATGCCTTAGTTTCTCATAAAAATCATACAAAAGCCTAAGTATCAAGAAGCGATAAGTTGGTAAAATACCAACTTATCGAAATCCCAATCTCACACAATGCACCACCTCTATCATGCCATCGTATGAAAAATACAAGAATCCCATTCTCAACCCTGAATCACAAGTAGGATAAACATCTCATCAACCAAGAACCTTCCATCTAACTCAATCTAGGAGGACATCACCACACGCGACCAACTTTCTATTCCCGTAAAAAACATCAACCTCAAGTCGTGGTCAAAACCATCACGAACTCTTTGAAACCCATTCGCACATAACCAAGCCATTAGAACTAAATCCCTCTAAATCAACCAAGTGACTACTAAAACCAAGAGTACCTCAACATGAAAATGCCTGCCCTGAAGGACCCTTCAATGAATCTAAAGTTGTTTCTTTCACCTTTCTAATACCGTAATGTAGAATCAATAATGATATGAAAATACCACAAGTCTCGGCACCATCCAATGCAAGCCACAAGTCTTTTCCATACACAAATCCGAAAATCCTTAAATATCACATAGGAGTCTTGAGCCCATTTGAACCTTCTCGAAATTCATTCACCTTGCTCTAATTCCCGATGTGCGGCCATCACCCATCGAACAAACTGCACTCCACCAGCACATGAATATCCAAAGGAAGCAACCAAGCGATTCCTTTTCCTTGCACACTACATTTGCAACGATTATCAAACCTGAATCATCCCAAGACCTCTATATATCTATAAGGTGCAGTACATCATATATCCAACTAATCCTTTCTTAAAATCATCCTTGGTGAAATTTTTCTCAAATCATAGCTAATCCATAAGCACATCCTAGTCCAAGAACTAGTATAACACATGACCATGCAATCGGATCGTCGATAGCAAACCCCCTCACTTGGCTCGAAGCCAGAGAACACATCATATGTAACACACAGTACCCTTCCTTTACAACTGTCTTGATCTCGCGCTACTAGTTAAACGAATACTTCATAAATTCTTGTAACACCAATCATAAAACACTCTAAAGACTCTTCCAAGTGTATGCTCATCCTTGTGACAACCGCCCGAACTTCCTTAAGACCTCCGAAATGGTAGTATATGCATCCCGCTGAATAGAAGCCTCATACGAATCACATAACCTCAAATCTTCTCACAAGAGATAACCCACTGGCTAGCCGTGAATCAACATCTTCCCATGACCCTACCACGGTCACAACAACTACACAACCAGATAATGCTCCCGAGTTCGTACTCATCAACCAGATACAAGAATCTAGTGCATCCCACAAATGAACAATTGAAAGGCCTACTACGGCATCCTAGAATCCATAGACCTTCGTAGTCCATCCACAGCATCACAAGTCATTGGTGCATAGCTGATACCGAGTGTGCAACATCATATGCAAGTGAGTAGGAAGAAATCAAAGATGCAAGTTTCAAGCTGAAACAAGGTCGCACGATAAGGAAAGAAAGAATGAAAGTTTCCTAGGTGCCCTGTAGCCTCTCGAAGATAAGTATGGACGTCATCATATTGGTCCGTAAGATTCTACTAGACATTTGCTCATGACTCATAGAAACTTTGATTCTAGAGCTCTGCTACCAACTTTTCATGACCCAAAATCCTACTAAGTCGTGATAGCACCTAACCCAACCCAACCAACCCGCTGGTAAGACAAATAGTACAAGTCACTACTATAATAAGAATCATTAATATTATTGATAAAACTATAAAAGAATTCAATACAGTTATCTCAAGGACTGGTAGTACAAGTCATGAGCGACTATGATTTAGATTTACACAGTTGGTGAAATGAATAAATACAATATATGTTCGAAAATTACATAAACATAAATAAGATCCTAAGCTAACATGAATAAAAGAGTAGCATGAATCTGGTACGCTGGTACATCTCCAATTAAAAGCTCCATCTTTATAGCTACTCGGCTCCGAAATCTGCACGCAAAGTGTAGAAGTATAGTATGAGTACAAGCGACCCCATGTACTTAGTAAGTATCTTCACTAAGCTCAGAAAAGTAGTGAAGAGGTTTATAAGTCAAAAGATACTCACCGGTCAACTAACATGAGAATATATCAAAGACTAGCAACAGGAAGTATAGCAGAAAAACAATATCTATAATCTCATCAGAACAAGTGATACAAATTTAATACAAGTAAAGGCTTAGCTTCAACAACAAGTCATCAAATATACCCTCTGATATATGGCACATCGTGCCCACATTATCAAGCACCCTCGCACGGCAAAGACATCGTGCCACAACATATATCACACCCGCAAGGAAGACTTCGTGCCACAATATAACCTGATTCTGTATCAATTAACAGATAACATGTTCAAGAGAACTTTTCAAGAATCAGGTATAGTAATGCATGATAACAACTTACTTTTTACTTCAATCAGTTACGCTACCAACAACACAACAGAACATGAGATAACAACTCCACGTAGGCAAATCCATTTTGGCAACCAAATCATCAAGTAATAACAAAGGGATAGATTAGTTTGTTAGAAACAACGCAACGAATCATGTAAAAAATGCATGGCACACATAAAGAATTCATAAACACAAACAAGAATGCCCTTTTTGTACCACCACACAAACATAATCAATAAAAACACCCCCAGGATATCACATAACATCCCCACAATGTCACTCTTATTTCACTGTTTGCTAAAATAAAGTAACTACATGCCTTGTCTCGCCACACGCATATTAACAAATCATCCCACCTTGTCTTGCCACATGTGCAAACCTGATATAGCCCGCCTTGTCTCGCCACATGTGCAATATCAACAATAATAATATCACGGCAAAAACCTTGTGCCAACACCCAACAATCCGCCCAACATGTCCACATGTGCCACAATCACAATAATGCAAAATAACACCTCATCATCAAGAAGCGTACCCTCATAACTCATCAATAAAGTGCACAAGGACATAATCAACAAAAGTGTGGATAGGGTTCAACATATAAAACATGACTACGGTAAAATTGGATGTAGCAACAAAGTTCAAGTAGTCATACAAAGGATCACGCATGTATCACGGAGTGCACATGACCCAATAAAGGCTCAACACAAGAACAAGTACGAATGTGAATTCTTAACATACGAGTATCTACCTCCGAGGTAATCTTAGCATAACTCTCAAGATTTACTCATCATGTTCAACATAAGGTACCAATAGCCCCAACATTTTTCTAGCATGGATTATAGTGCTCATGTAATCAATTAGCGGAACAACACATAGAATCAAGTTGAACACACAATCGAATAAAGCATAGAGTAAGCTAGAATCTACCCGATCATGAATACCCATGGCACATGTATATATGCTCGTCATCTCATATATACATCACCCTCGCATGCACCAAACAATATAAATTAGTAGGAAAAATTTCCACAACCAAAGCTAGGAAAGATAATTACCTCAAACAAGCCAAACCAATACTCTAAAAATACCTTCCCGCACGAATCGACCTCTGAATGGCTCTAATCTAACCAAAAACAACTCAATAACATCAAATAATACCATAGGAATCAAACCCAAACGATAAAGATCGAATCATTAATCAAATACTCAATGTCAACCAAAATATTAACTTGGGCCCGCACCCTGGAACCCGAAAAATTCAGGAATTCCCACAACCTATTTGAATACGAGTTCAACCATACAAGTATCATCCAAATCTGACTCGGAATCGATGTTCAGAACCCAACTATTCACCAAAGGAAAAGTTTTTGCCAAACACCCCCCCCCCCCAATTTCTCTTTTAGATTCACCAATCAAATGCCAAAATCAAATATAGAATCATGAATAATAATCAAAATTGAGTCAAGAACACTTACCCAATCCAAGAGGGTCAAAATCGCCTAAAAAATCTCCTCAATTCGAGCTCCCAATCTAAAAATGTGGTAAAATGAGTTCCAAGTCCGAAAATAACAGCTTATATGCACTGACCAGGTAAACCTTTCGTGTTCGCAGGACCAACTTCGCGATCACAAAGCACAAAACTTCAGATGCCTCGAAGACTCCTACGTGCCCTAGGCACGCGATCGTGGTGCATGGCATCACGGATGGTAGTATGTGCATTCTGCTGAATAGAAGCCTCGAAGACTCCTCGTGAACGCAAAGATCAACCAACCTGGCCTTCCCAGCCTAACTCAACACTATATGAACATATGGTCGCGTATGCGAACCCGAAGTTTTAAAGCCTCAACGACCACAAACGCAACTCCTGCGAACACGAAGAAGAATGTCCAGCTAGCACCCAGAACACTTCGCGGTCGCATCCCTCTTCATGCGATCGCGAAGAACATTCTCAGAACTAGAAAAATCTGAGAACCCAACAATCAACAATAAGGGGAAATAGTCCGAAACCACCCCGAAACACACCAGAGTCCCTCAGGACCCCGTTTGAACATACCAAGATGTCCCAAAAAATAACAAGGACCTGCTCAAGGCCTTGAATCACACAAAATAACATCAAAATCACGAATCGCACCTCAATTCAACCTTAATGAACTATTTCAAATTTTCAAATTCCAAACTTACGCCGAACATGTCTAAATAACTCGGAATGAACCGAAATTTTGCACACAAGTTTCAAATGACATAAAGAACCTATTCCAACTCCTGAAACAACAACCCAAACCTGATATCATCGAAGTCTACTTACCTATAAACTTTCCAAACATTCAAATTGTCAATTTTTGCCAAATAAAGCCAAAACCTTCTTGAGCCTATTGAAACAATAATAATGCAAATCCAAGACCGTTTATACAAAAGTCAAACCTTGGTCAACTAGTCAACTTAAGGCTTTCAAAATAAACTTCTCTTCCACATCAATTTCGAACCTCTCGAACATCGAAAGAAACCATACATGCAAGTCGTATTATATCATATGAACCTATTCAAGAATTCAAACCACCGAACAGAAGGCCAACACTCAAAATGACCGATCGGGCAGTTATAGGTGCAACTTATTCACTAGCTTGCTTCTCCTGATTAACTCCGGCTTTCGTAGAGCTATTGTGTGAAGTTTTTGAATCATTACTCTCTTCCATAGTCTCCACTTCATCACTCCAACGAAAACAAGAATTATCCTTGGTCTAGGACCTTGATCCCTTTTTAGAGTTGTCAAAAGTTTGTGAAGGAATCTTTTTAATTCACATTAAGAACTTTTTTAGGTGTGCAAAAAGTTCTAGATACTCAATCAATAATATTTTCGTATTAGGAACCTCCCCTATCCTAGAAGACTTAATCCCTTTTTCCTTAGGATTAGGGCTAGTATTTCTTGGATCCGTAGTCATAAGTTCATGTGCTTTCTGCACTTCTCCCTTCACCTGGTCCTCATATAACACCAAAGCATTATTATTTTCCCCATCAGCAGTCAGGGCATCAAAAGCATTGCCCGTTGAAATCCCATTATCATTGACCTTTTCAGTCACATTTGCCACCTCTTTCCCAGTTGCATTGTCAATTATGTATCCCCTTTTATCTCTTTGATATTTACTCTGACGTCTTTGCATCTATTTTTCTTTTACAGGATTTTGAATTGGCTTCCCCACAACTTTACCACTCGATAATACCTTAGTTAAGGCTGCAGTTGCTCCCATAACATTCTTCTCATTTCCTTTATTAATTATTGGTTGATCTACCTGTCTGAGCTCAAGAGGAATGATCCAGCATTTCATTCTCCTTGTGACCTTGTTTCATACAAGTTCTACAATATTCGAGCATGTAATTATACTTGATTTTAATCCATTTTGATTCTTCTGGCCCATTTTCATCTTCCTCTTGTATGATCTTAATTCTTTGAGGAAAATTAGATAACAAATTCACCTTTACTTTAACCTTAGAACAACTAGGCTTTGTACCATTCTATGTAGCCATATCAACATGCAAAGGTCTACCAATTTCACTAGCTAATGAAAAAATAAACTCCTTACCAAAGAAGTTAGGAGGCAAATCCAAAAACGAATCCCAAGCAATGGCAATAGGGGTCTCCTCTTCAT
This sequence comes from Nicotiana attenuata, assembly GCF_001879085.1. NCBI lineage: Eukaryota > Viridiplantae > Streptophyta > Magnoliopsida > Solanales > Solanaceae > Nicotiana > Nicotiana attenuata. The sequence goes on from NW_017670539.1 coordinate 512,345, forward strand.
GCTTCCACCATGGACTCCACTTAGTGCATCTCATCTTCCACATATCTCCTTGAGCTTTCAAGTAGAATGCAGGCTTTGATAGTTAGTGAATATATTTCTTCATTAATGAGTGTTTGATGAGGATGTGTGTATCCTCTATCAATCCAATCGAACGGGGGCCTTTTAAGTTACATTGAAATAGAACAACTTTACGCAATTTTTGAATAACATGTTTCTCATATGAAAACTTCCCAAGAACTGCAAGTTGTAATCCTTGTTGGGCAATAGATTGTCTAACTTTTTGTTTTTTTTCCATCGAACAAGAGGTTCTCCGTGAAGATACTCCACAGGGTTTAGGTTTAGGTGGGACAGTGGTTGCATGAAAGAATTTAAGGTATTGGATTGTAGTAATTTTGCGTAGTTTTGGATTGAATTAGGGTTTGTAGATGTTGTAAGGGGCTGTATGGATGGTGAGGACGACTGACCGGCCTCCTTAAGAGGCTGGCCAGTGGCCAAAGAAGCCATAGAAGGGCAGCGATGAAAATCGCCTTCTTGTCGACTCAAAACCGCCTGTCGCCAGAGCTCTCGAGCGTGGGTTTGGGGTAGGGTTCGGGCTTAAGTTATAGGAGTTGATTGAAGTAGCAAATTCAGGCATTTTTCTGTTAAAGGAGAGGCATTATCCTACTCTATCTACTGTATCCCAGTATCTTGTTTGTATTCTACTTGTATCCTTAGTGTACAATGTATAATCATAGCATACACCAAATATATAATAAATATATGTTTAATATACAATGATGGTGGAAGCAACATAGTGTATAATTAGAGTATATAGTGAGTATAGATTGTATAGTCGCTACATACTGTATAATATGAGTTTTCTTTTTGCGTATTTTTTGGGTTTTTAATGGTGGCTGGCTAAAGGTCTATTGACTGTAGTGTTTCATTGATTGTTAAAGATTGATTGAATTTATGTGAAGGAAGAAGCTCTAAGGCTCATTCATGGCTGTAAGAATGTGAGTGTATGAAAATTGGAGGAGGCTGCTGGTTTTGTAGTGATGAAGAGGGACAAGGTGGTGGGGCTACAGTGGAGAGGAGGTTGAGAAAAATGAAGGGTAGAGGAAAGTTGGAGCTGTAGTGAACGAGAGAGGTTGGAAGAAGAGGAGCAAGTGTGGCGGCTAGGAAGGAGGGCCGACGCAAATATAAGTTTACGCTTAGCATATTTTATTTGTTTTTGGGTACAACTTGTAATATAGAATTGTGGGTCAGGCGATTTTGTTAAAAAATTGGCCAAGCGGCCAACTATGTCAGAATCTCAATATCTTTTCACCCTCATGTGGGTCCTCTACACCTCAGGTTCACTTTACTAGCACCATTATACCCGAAATTAGCATAAATTAAATATAAAAACTGACAGAGGCTTTACAAAGGAGGTTAAATAGAATTTACTCTAGCAAAGGAGAAGAAACAAAAAGAAATACACTAACTTTAACTCATGGAGGGGGAGGGGGGAGGGGGGGGTGGGGGGGGGGGGGATGACAGAAATTTCAATCTGTTGCCTTTGTTTGGCACCTTCAATATATACTGTGTACTTTGTGTAACTCATGATTCACAATCACAGTCTAATTCATCTTCTAGGTCCCTAATCAATAATTCCATCATCTGCTTATACATTGGCATATAATGATCGTTTATCATTGTCTTTGATAAACGAAGCTTACTATACAATTCTCTAGGGGTCTCATATATCCCAACATTGTCTTCAGTTGGACAATCATGTTCCAGATCACTTGTCTCCGATGATGGTATAGAAACCATATGCATTATTCTTCCAGGAGGGTAAAAATGGTGGTTATCTGACACATCTGATGGAGATATTGGTGTTTGGTTTTCAGCTGCATCAGCCAGCACTTTCTCCTCTTCAGCAATTTCTTCTGCTGCAGCAGCTGCTTCTTGGTCACGGACATCAGCTTCAAGCTCCTGCCTTTGCAGCTCCCTCTCCAATTCATACCACAATTCACCTTCGGTGATATCTTCTATGGTGGAAGTACCAATTGCTTTATCCACTCCAGCAGCACCTTCCTCTTCGTCGGTCTCATCTTGTCCAGATCCACTGCTTGAAGAACAACATTCGACTTTGTTCCCATCAGGAACAGTGCTTACCACTTCACTCACAAACGTTTCACATGTTCTTGGAGCTATAAGGGGTGCGTCAGAGAATTCATCTGGTTTGGAGTTTGCCGATGGGGAGACAACACGACGACGCACACCCATACAGGTCCATGATGATAAAGAGGAGCGTGTCTTGACAACTGCTTGGGCAACATCTTGTGCCCGCTTCATCACCACCTGCACATTAAGGCAATAAAATCAGCTTTCCTGCCATGAAAATTAAGGAGACAGAAAGTTGAAGATGTGGATTAACCTGAAAGTTTCATTGGCAATATCCTATTAATTTTTCACCTAAACTCCATCTACGAATAACAACTTATCCAGAACTATAAAGATATAATTACTACTGATCCTGAAAACTCAAGTTAGAATTACACAATCCATTTATTCTAAAACTTAATGCTGTGCATCATTCAATTAGGGAAATTAGGACTAACAAGTTGAAGAGGGGCAAAGCCACTGGAAGGCCCCAACTTCCTACCTGAGTACTGCTTGAGACAGGACGGAGAAGTGCACCTGCACCAGCAACCCTTGCTTTTGCTACAGCGATAGATGGTAGACGAGAACCAAGAGCAGTGGCAGATCGATAAATAACCTTCAAAACCCTATTGCGCTCAACTTGGTCACGTAGATCATTCACCCAGGATGACGCAGTCACCTGAAAATGATTATTTTGAAGTTAGAAATTACAGCATATCCAAGATAAGACTTTGAAGTTTATGAATCCAAGTAATGAGTCATACCTCAGAACGAAGAACATCTATAGAAGCGGTTGAGAAAGTTGGCACCAGATCAGAACCATTAATTATTGTAGTGATAAAGTGCTTTCCTGACTCCGCCAACTCCCACGTCATACAAGCAGCTGTGCAACACTAACACAGTAAGAATCTAGGAAGAAAACCACATCAAGGCATTTGCATTCACAGGCTAAGATGTAAGAGACGCTAATTTAGCAAGGAGACAAACACCATAGTTGTACATTAAAAATTGGAGGCATGGCACAAACAGGAAAAGATATTGTGCTATTATAAGCCTCAACCTATCCAAAAAGCATCAGAGTTGCAATATTAAGAGAAAGATCATTTTATTAATTTCATAAACTCCAATATTGAAAACAACAGAATAAACAGATCACGCACGAACAAGATTAACAAAGTACTGCAAATAGTTCAGAGTACTTATACAGCATAAAAAGTGGTACAAAATCAAAGCCTGGTAGAAAAGTCAAGTGACGGAGACTACTTGTTTGGATAATATGTGGGATGCAGTCAAGTAAAGGAGATAAAGGAGATTGAAGATTTTCGTATTTTTCCTGGTCAAGGTATATGACGACCCAATAGGTCGTTTTGAGTACTAGCTTCCCTTATTGTGTTTCGAGACCTTCCATAGTTTATGACTAGTATGTGTGGACCGTATCGATTTATGACATTTGTGTTTGGTCCGTTTCGATTTCCAGAAATTTTAAAGGTGAATTTTCAAAGAAAATGGGATTCTTGACATTGGATCGGTGTTTTGACGATTCTAGTAGGTTCGTATGATGATTTTGGACTTGTACGCATGTTTGGTTGCGGTCTCGGGGTGACCCAAGGTCGCTTCGGCGCATTATGTGCAATGTTGAAAATTTGAGTTTGAACTTTGAAAATCTTGAGTTTTGATGATCTATTCTTGATTTTAGATGTTATTTTGATGATTTGAGCTTTTGAGCGAGTTTCTATGAAGTTATTATACTTGTGTGGATGTTCGGATTGCAGCCCGAGGGGTTCGGGTGAGTTTCGGATAGGTTGCGGACTGTTTTGCATAGCTTTTGTGTTTGCTGGAGTAGTTGGTCTATAGATCTCGCATTCGCGAGGTTCTGTTCGCAAATGTGAACCTCGCATTTACGATATAATGCTCGCATTCGCGATGCTGGGAAAGGGGATGGCAGCTTCGCTTTTGTGAACTGGCCGGGCTTCACAATTGCGAGGAATTGGTAGCAATTGCAACACTGGGAGTTGAGGAGCAGCTTCGCACTCGGTCCGCTTTTGCGATGGGCTAGTTCTTCGCAAATGCGAAGGTTTAGTCGCATTTGCGACATCTGGGAGGCTCAGGCTCTGATCGCATTTGCGATCACTGGTTCGCATTCGCGAACATCGCAATTGCGAACAAGAGTTTGATTTTACACTATTTTTGAGACTTATAGCATGTTTGGCCAAGCTTTTTTTTTGGGCCAAAAGTGCTTTTTTTTGGCCAAAAATTGAGGTGTTTGGCCAAGCTTTTGGAAGGAAAAAAAGTGCTTTTGAGGAGAAGCAGAAGCAGTTTTTCAGAAGCAGAAAAAAAGTAGCTTCTCTCCAAAAGCACTTTTCTGAGAAGCACTTTTGAGAAAATACACTTAGAAGCAGTTTTCAAAAACTTGGCCAAACACTAATTACTGCTCAAAAGTGCTTTTCAAATTAATTAGCCAAACACATACTGCTTCTCACCAAAAGCACTTTTTTAAAAAGTACTTTTGAGAAAAGCACTTCTCAAAATAAGTTGATTTAGAATCTTGGCCAAACAGGCTACTAGACTCTATAGAGGTGATTTTTGGAGAGCAATTTCTTCTCAACTTCATAGGTTAGTAACTTTAACTTGCTTCTATTCAATTTCCATTACATTTTCATGAATTTTCACTATCAAATCTAAGATTTCATAGGGTAGAAACTAGGGTTTTGTGTAGAAATTAAGGATTTCGGGACTTAGCTCATTTTACATTTTTTTTAAACCTAGACTCCATAGAGGCGACTTTTGGAGAGTAACTTCTTCCCAACTTCATAGGTTAGCAATCTTGACTTGTTTTTATTCAATTTCCATTACTTTTTCATGAATTTCATTATCCGATCTAAGATTCATAAAGTCCAAATCGGGGTTTTTGGGTAGAAATTAGGGATTTTATAAAATTGAGATTTAGACTTCAAATTGGTGCCAGATCTCGAAACAAATCACATATTTGGATTGGGAATGAATTGGTAACCGGGATTTGGTCTTAATTTCATATTGCAAGCACATGGGTCCCGGTTGACTTTATGCTGACTTTTCCAATTAGGTTAAAGATCGAGTCTTTTTCTTACGACGGTAGTTTAAAGCTTGTTTTGACTTGTTTGAACAATAATTGACTAGATTCGGGTGGTTTGGAGGCTTGTTCTAAAGGGAAAGCCGTGTTGAGTTGTTGATCTTGTTCTGGAAAGGGGTGGATATCGTGGTTAACTTTGATTTGAGGGAATTAGGACATGACTCGTCTATCTGCTACGTGATCTATGTGTGGGGACGGCATATATGCAAGGTGACGAGCGTATATGCGTTGTCATGGGTTAAGCATGCAGGGTGTATTACTTTAGTTTACATCTTTAATTATGTCATGTCTTTACTTATTTCATGTTATTATTTGCTAGGTGCTCATACGTGATACATGTTTTACTTGACATATGTGTCCCTTCTTGTTACATGTCCTTAATTGTTACAGGTTCTCGCTTATTTCATACTTTTAGTTATTGTACACCTTTAATTGTTATGTGCTCTTACATGTTATTAGATAGATGCTTTTACCTATCTCAATGCCTTTACTTGCCTTATTGCCTTTACTTGTTTCCTATTTCACTCTACCATGTTATATTGGATTGCCTTAGAGAATTATGCGTTTTAGTTCCCTTTTATGTTATGTTGTGAGATTCGCTGTATGTGGTTGTTACTGATATATATTTCAATTAGTTTTCTCTTTTAATTTTGCTCCACTGTAAAAAAAATTAAAAAAAATTAAAAAAAAAAAAAGTAATGGCTTTAGAGAGAGTAAAGAATGTGGAGGGTAATAAAACTTTTGCAATAAAAATAGTGTATAAAGTTAAAGAATGTGGAGGGTATTTTGTAAACAACCAATTTTTTTAGAAATTATGCAATGCTCTGATACATCAACCAAATAGTGGATAAGAAATAATCTTAGCATAACTAATCCCAACATTACTAATACCAACATTATGAATATACCCTGTTCAACACTATTCTTATACCTCCTATCAAACGACCCCTAAAGGTGTGCGTCTTATCACCTATGGGCTCTGTGTTGAAGAGAGCGGCATTAAACAATAAAATATGCACCTAATCATTTTTTTCAATTTTTTTTCTCTATAGAATTCTTTGGGTTTATTTGCAAAAGCCACAATAGACTTAAACATTATTTTCGCTATTTACCTTTTGACACTACTAATGTATAATCTCAAAATTGCTCAGCAAAAGCCTTAAAGTCATCTAGCTGCTACCCAGGAAGCAATTTCTCATGACAACACAATTTATACAAACCACTTTGCAATGTTTGCTCTACTATCATTTTTTTATTCCCTTTTGTTTTTGGTGTCAGAGAAGTGCAGAATCAGATTTTCTCCAGTTACATGTTTAGGGACCACCTCACAAATTGTCTAAACAAATTGTCTCCTAATGCACCACATGTTTGCCCCATAATGATGAAATTTTCTACAAAATTTTGTTTAAATATTACACTAGCTCTCTACCTTTTTATCAGGTTTAAAGAGACTAGAAAATTTGTCCAATTCAACAACCCTTTCACACATTTTTGTTATGCTCCCAGATAGCCTTATATTTCCAAATTTTAGGAGCTAAAATAAGATAAATAATGTGATTCTTTTTTCTTTTTCTTTTATAACTAAAAAATCCTTGAGGACCATATTGGCGCACGGTTCAAAATTCTATGGATATTGGGCCCATCGCTCAACCCTTCTCTACTTAAATACCAGACATTTGCCTGCGGCAAGGTATGAGCCCATGACATTCCCCTAACCCACACATCACGTGTTGTGTCCTTACCACTAGACCAAAGCCTTGGGGCAATATTGCAAGCTTTTTTCCTTAAAAGTGTTTCTAGGAAAAAAATTTAAATCCAATGACGTTTCAGACCTCCCCAAAAACAGTCGGTCAAAAGAAATAGTTCTGCCAAAAGTTTAGCTAGTACATGTTATACATGCTCTCAGCTCAGTTTTCAATTTTTTTTTTTTTATAAAGATCTCAGTCATTCAATCTCATTTTCATTTCAGGAAACACAATTTAACAATGTAGGCAGTCCCTAGTCTCCTCTTCCAGTTGGCAATAATATGTTGTTTTACCACGATCACTTTAAAGTAATACCGCATATCACCATGGAAGAACTTTGGACGTTCAAAACCTGGAAAATACTGAATCGACCACATCCAACCTTTTCAATTTCCAAAGAAAACCTATACTGAGCAAACAGAGATGTCTATTCCGAGATGACCAGTTTTAATAGTCGGTTCCTTTCTCATTCTAAATTAGAACCTTTCTTGAGATCTAACTAAATGTGTAGTTATAATTTACAAATAGAACTTAAAAGCTAGTGACATGAAATAACAAACAACTCAAGATAGAACATTGGCATTTCTATAAAGCAAATACAGTTAAAGAGTTTCTTATGAACGAATTCATCGTTCAACTAATTGAGCATTGACTTTCAGAAATTTTTTGGTTCCAACTTCACAATTTCCAGATAACATAGATTTGTTGAAAGCAGTATCATAGATTGAAATATTGGTCTTACAGATGCATCATAAACTCAACTTTTTGAAGAAATGTAAAAAGATGAAATATATGTATATTTATCACAAATATTAGGACTCAATTGGAAATAGCCATTTAAAATAGAAAATTTTCGGAAAGCCACTCTAATTTAGCACTTAATGGACCCTAAATCATTTTGGTAGGACCTAGAAGCCCAACGAGGGCAAATAAGAGGACTTCTAATTTCACTTAAAAATTCACTAAAGAATCTGGAAAAAGGCATGGATGAGAGAATGTTCTACATTCCTCCTTGTCACCTACAATTCTCATATACGAGGTACAGATATATCAACCTAGCAACCATTATAGAAGAAGAAAAATAAACCTTTCAAATTTAAACAGAGATCTGCAACTGGAGCAGAAAGAAACACACCTGGTGCAAAAGTGACACAGGTGCTTGAGGAAAGTTCTTTTTGCTCACGAAGGATATAGGTCAGAAGTGCAGCAGTACCACCACCAAGTGAATGCCCAACAATCTGAAAGTTCAAAACTAGGGTTACAGCATTGATATTAAGCACTAAAAACCTATGTTGCACGGACTCTCCAAAATAGCTGCCGCACCCGTGTCGGATCCAATACGAATTCATGTGCAGTAATTCACTTTAAAATTAAATAACCTGACTTTTGAAAGTATATTACCATTATGTATCCGCTCAAGAATCGCCATTATATTAATATATATCAGGTATGTTCAGAATATTTACATGATAACAACAAAGGTAATGACTACTGTTTCTTTTGATGAGCAAAGGTAATGCTTTTGATAAAGCTATCTGCATAATAATCTCAGTCCGTCCCCCTTATCCCCAAGATATGAAAAGCAACAAGAACAAAAGGACACATGACTGTGAGATTAATGTACATCAAAAGAATAGAAGGAACGTAGAAGGTGACTTTGTGACTTGCTCTTTGGAGGAGAACAATAACTGGTACTCCGAAATTTAAGATCAATCTAAATGAACAACAGGAAGGAGATGCAATCACAGTATGTAACATAAGGTTGTATCAGAAATATCCAAATGAAAGCAAATTTCATGGTACATCAATGACAATCGCCAAAATGGGAGTAAGAAGAAACGTTGAACTACAGTCATAACTTGCTGAATCTTCCAATTTTAACATGTAAAACTATGTCATCTTTCAGTATAAACAAGTTAATGAATGAAAAGACACATCAAAAACACCTTACAATCTCCATGTTCAACAGGAAAAAGGAGAAGAATAACGACGTGAATATTAACTTTTACCTTTATGTCATACTCAGGATTTTCGTCAAGAGCCTTGACCAAGAAAGGCATACTAAGCTTGGCAATCCACCTAGCAGCAGCAACCATCCCACAATGAGCGTATCCCAAAACAAGACTGCTAATCCCACCATCATCTAAAACTGAATGGTGGAAAGGTACAACAGCACCTGTTGCTGCAGTCAGGGTATCTTTGATGCTATGAGTGCCCCGAATTAGAAGAAGGAAACATTTTAAATTTCTGTCTCTTATAATTGTAAAGGCGGGCTTAAGAAGCTGCAAACAAAAACTTCAAAATCTAAGTTTTGACAATCAAAACACTACTATAAGGTTGTGAAATAAATCCAAATAGCAGGGTAGTGGTAATGCAATTACATACTCCCGCTTTAGGTTTCTGAAGGAGGACATCTTCTTGAGAGTAGCCAGCAGACTCCAAAAACACAGGAAATGGCTTCTTTGAAAAAAGCATACAGAGTGTCACCAACCTTAAGTAATGATACAACTGAGCAATAATCTCAGCACCCTTTAGTTGCACACAGTTTTCCCCAGCATATACACTTGCAACTGGTGCATTTCCCTTCAAGATCATAAATACATATGAAATTGAGGTAGAATTCAAGCATAACAAAACACAGATATAAAACACCCCACAACTATTGTAACCCTGCATTTATAAAACATGATCGCTCTATCAAAGAAAAAATAACACTGAGGGCCTTGGGCCTGAATTTCAAGGCACTAAAGAGTGCAGCATCTAGAATTTCTTTCATGAACAGGATGACACACAAATATCAGAAAAAGGCAAAAACACATAACTAAAGAGAAGTAATAACAGACAGAACATCCATCAAAAGCAGCAGTAGCGTCATCTTGGCTATCAGAAACCTTCCCAAATGATATATTCATCACTATAACGTAAGAATGTAAGAGTATAATGTGACAAAACCAAGGTCAGGATTGGATGTCCCGGCTGGTGACATGCTTAAGTTAATCCCAATTCTAACAGGAAATTGCGACAAAGATACCCTCAATTGCATAGTTTGCTAAAATCTGTTAGCTATAGACCTACAATGGGCTAACTATGCTCTAAAAGTGAACTCAATTTTTTCATAAAGCTCTACAAGCGCACACAATGATGTACTGAACATACAGCAAAGCAGTCTAATTTTCAAGTAGGAGTATCACTTGAAGTATGTACTGGCAGCAATAAAGAATACTATATTTTTCACTCAATTTTACTTACTCAAGCAATTCCTCTAGCTAAATTGAACACATAACTACTTTTGATGGCAGGAAGTTCACCATAGTGGAAAATGTATTTATGTTGGTTTATTAAAAAACAAAGGCAGAATAGCCTAAATGACACTTATACTTATGCCACTTTGTCATGCCGGTCCTTAAACTTATCATTTTGCCAATTGAACACTTACACTAGTTCAAATCGTATATAATAAACGCTTATGACAGGATGTTACCAGTGCATGTAATACAATCTCCTACACGTAGGACGCCACGTCATTACTAGTGCCACATAGGAAAATAAACTATTTAAAAATAGGATTTTTTAGAAAACCCTAGCAATCTGCAAGTCTGGCAACACAAAGCAGAGTTTCTCTTTTACATCACCCATAAGGAAATTCTCGTCCATCAAATTAACGCTCCTGTAACTCACTAACTCCTTCATGAAATTGCTCAAAGCTTTCCCACCAAGATCAAGCCTTTTCACTCTGTTATTCAATGTGAAATTCTGAAACACGGGTGAGGCATGAGTAAATGACGAGATGCCTCATTCTGAAACACGGGTGAGGCATTGGGCTTTAGACACAATCCCATAAGGGCGACGAGATGCCTCATAGAGATGGACCAAAGAGGGGGAATCCGAAACATAGAGAGCCTTAAAATTGAAATCTTCGAACCACACATACCCAGAAGCTTCAAGCGAGCTTTAATGGCGTCTCTGCTTGTCCCTCCGGTTTTGATCCTCAAACACAAATGTTTATCGCATTTTCAAGTCTAAATTTCAATACCCAGCTGAGTTTTAGTACTAGGTTTCAAACCACTAGATTCGTTCTTCGCAAGACCAGCAATGGAATTTTGAAAATTCTCAACAAACAAGCCTTTGAATCTCCTCTCCAAAATCCGAATAAAGATTCAAATAGTGAAACACATCAACAATAACCAAAACAAGCCTTTGAAGGCTCATCCATTGTTTACAGTAGTGTGGAGGGGAAAGAGGGATTGGGGGCGAGAAGAAAGGTGGGATTTTTGGCCCGATTTTGTGCCTGATTTTAGTTTAATTCATTTTTAATTAAAATCACTAATATCACTCTCTTTACACGCGTGTGTTACACATAACTTGTCCACCTCAGCTATGTTAATGCCACATAAACTCGGTCAAAGGTCAGAGGGATTTAGAATATACGATTTGAACTAGTGTAAGTGTTCAATTGGCAAAATGATAAGTTTGGAGACCGGCATGACAAAGTGGCACAAGTATAAGTGCCATTTAGGCTATTCTGCCAAAAACAAAAGCAAAGGATGCAACAAGAAATTATTCAGATAGTATAGGACTTGATGAGAAATCAGTCCATCCACATACATCACATCGACTTCCATTCACCGAGCAGTAAAAACATCTAGCGAGAAAAGATTCTAACTTTACAAACTCAACACTTAATATGAATCAATCAACTATACCTCACTTCCAAACTAATTGAGATAGACTAAATGAATCATCTATATCCACTTGGCACTATCCGGGCATATCTCATTCGAGTACTGGTAAATGAATTTTTCCATTCGAGATTCCACCTTTAGGAGCTTAAACTTACTAATAAATCAATCAACTACATTTTCAATCCCAACCAGTTCAAAGTCAGCTATATATAAATCTCTATATCACTTCCACTCTATTCGTCCACTTCATTCCAATATTGGTACACAATTTCATCATTAATCCAACGCTAAAGTATCAAATAAGAGCTTAGAAGTATAGAAGATAAGCTCACCTGTCTTCGGATAAGGTAATTGATCCCAAAAGCCAAGTCACCGATAGGCCATTTCCCAAGTGTTTCCGAATATGTAAACCGAAGAGTTTCACACAACGTTGAAATTGTTTCGAGCCACGTGGCCGGAGCTTGAGCTGGCCTTCGTGATAGTCTCCGCTTCACAGATCTGCTTGCTGCTTTCGAGTAATCTCCACTTTCTTCCTCCTCTCCTTCCTTCGCCGTTGTTAATCGGCGACTCAGCACATAGTACAACAACACCACCGCCCCCGCTGCCGTCGCCACCGTCGTCGCGGCCATTCTCAGATATTATACGATTCAGTTGTCAAATCACAGCCCTAAATTAATCCGTGTTTGGTGATCTGTAGATCACGATTCTCACTGTACACCTAATATCCGGCACAAACTCAGATCAAAGCTGTGCTCACTGTAAACCTAATTTTGCAGTAGCCTTATATCAAAGCTATATATAAATATGAATTTCCGAATTTCAGATAAATCAAGATCGGATTGAAAAATTAGGGCTTTGGTGAAATTGAATAGAAGAAGAAGTGAAAAAATTATTGTTTACACGTATATTATAATATGATACAAATTATAGGTATATGATTTCGGAAAGTGTTCATGAAGACATTATACACACGCTTTCGCGAAAAAAGCTTGACGGAGACGATAAACGCCCAAACGGAAATAAGACGGAGTTTGCTTTTGCGGTAACGTCAGATGGCATTGTTGCCCTTTGTTAAGTGGGTGTGATTTCACCAAGCACACCAAGTTATATGCACAATAAAAATTTATCAAAATAATATTAGCACTATGTTATACCAAGTAGTTTTGTAATTTTTTTAATATTATAACTAGCCAAAATTTATTGTATACACAATTATATGCAAATACCTTACCAGTGAACCGATTGATAAATATTTATTATTGGTGTGTAAAATAATTTTTTTTACTATTAGGTCAATTAGAAAAAATCGGGTCAATTTTTTTCCCAAATTTAGAACATGATCATGTATTATTATATAGTACTTAATTGAAGCATGGGTTAATATAATTGATTCCAACTTGTTTGGGATTGAAAATTATTTGTTGTTGTTGATCATTTTGTAGGCATATAAATTTTATTGGAATTAAATCCATAAAATAATTTGGACTATATTTTAAATTCAAGATATATTGGTCCAAATAAATATTATGGGCTAATATAATTGAATTGATTATATAAGTCCAACACATATGGGTTAAATAAATAAGTCTTAATCCATTGGGTTAGCCCATTTAAGTGGGCTACAAGTAATGAGCCCACTTCATTAGGCCCAAATCTTCCTAGAGGCCCAGTTTGGTGCCACGCATGAAATGACGTGGCACGCCAAGTCAAACGGAAGATTCCAATAGGATCATGCCACGTGTCAAAATGACAAGGCATACCAAGTCACACTAAAAGGCCAATAAAATCGTGCCACGTGTGCAAGTGACATGTTCTGGCCAATCAAATGCGGTCATGTCACACTTCAATTTGATTGGTCGGAAAGAGTTTGTTCTTATCATAACTCCTCCCTTCCACAACTATAAATAGGGGTCTTCATAACTCAGAAAAGACACCAGAAGTTATAACAAGAAGCAAGAGAGAGCTCGTGGATCAAACGCCGCAAATTTCTCTACAAGTTTCAAGCTTCAAGCAATCAAGTTCAAGCTCAAGAACGAAGAACAAATCAAGTTCAAGCTCAAGAACGAAGAACAAATCAAGGTCAAGTTCAAGCAATCAGGCTAAAGCTCAAGAACAAGATCATCGTTCGTGGCGACAACTACATATTCAAGATCAAGCTCAAAGGCCCTTGAATTTATATACTATTGAAAAGTAGAATCAGAGGATTCAGAGAGATTGTAACACTCAAATATTCGAAATAAAATACTACGATTATTGCGATATTTTCGGTCATGATTTTATTTTCTCGACGCAAATTTATTGTCTACAAATTCTGGCATGCCCAGTGGGACAATCTCTACCTCTCATCTCAACTTTTCAATCACCAAAGTCCAAGAATATTGAAATGGCTTCAAAGAAAATCAACTCCGGTTCAACTTTCACCAAGGCTGCTAACTCCAGGTTCTATGCTGCTGTGGAAAGCATCCTCGATGTCACCTTTGGAAGCTTCGGACCAGTTACGAGGAGCAAAGCAAGCTCTTTAGGACAACAAGTACCCCAAGTGCCGTCCGCATCAATCCCTGTTTTCAGATCTTCATCCTCAAAAGGAGCAAGATCTTCCACAAACGCATCTGAAGGAGGAAATGATGTTGCTAAAAAGATCAAGAAAACTCTTGCTCTGCTTGACCTCTCCGGATCCAAGCACTCTGCTGTGAAGGAAGATGATGATGCTTCAAGTGATGGATACTCCCCACTTACACCATATAGCGTGAGCCAATCAAGGATCAATCTGTGTGAAAATCAATGCTACTCTCCGTCGTCCACGACAATCATGCAAGCCATGGTGACAAACACTTCATCTATGGAGGAGCAGTTGGCAAACTTGACGGAAGCAATCGCTGGCTTGACCAAGTGCATGCAAAATCAAGAGGCTAGAATTGACAAGCTAACAGACAGGGTGGGAATCTTGATGGAAGAAGAATCCACCCATGCACTCGGCAAGCTCCCAGAGGTTCTACAGAGTGACTCTCCCCCAAGATAAGCAGCATCCACTAAGGCTATCCCTGTCTCATCTGAAGGGATGATTCCAATCGATCAATTGAAGGAGTTCATTGAAGGAACCATTAAGAACAAATATGAAGTAGCTGCCGAATCCTCCCTTACATATGCAAAGGCGTACACTACAAGGGTCGATATGTTGAAGATGCCTGCTGGCTATCAACCTCCGAAGTTTCAACAGTTTGATGGTAAAGGTAACCCAAAGCAACATGTTGCGCACTTTGGAGACGTGCAACAATGCTGGGACTGATGTTCTAAATGTCAATACCACACAAGAGGGTGGGTGATTTGTGTGGTACCCAATTTTCGCTTATCTGAACTATAGAAGGACCTGGTTCTTCTAGGTGTTCCAACTACTGTTGTTTGCGGAATAATAAATACAGGAAATAAAGAACACAGAGATTTTTACGTGGAAAACACCTGGCTCAAAAGGTGAAAAACCACGACCTACTACTCAGTAGGATTTTCCCAAACTTCCACTAAAATTACTGAGCCAAAACAGCATTTACAAAACTCTTTGTAAACCTAAGGATTAACTCTAATCCCGTTGTAGCAACCAGCCTCTAACTGTTGCGACAACTTCAAGTTAACTCTAACTTGAATACTTAAAGTACCTATTACAATTGCTTCTAAATAAAGCTGAAAGGTACAATATGAAAACACCTACTACAATTGAACTAGAAATAAAGAAAGATACATAAAACCTGAAAGGTACAATATGAAAACACCTACTACAATTGAACTAGAAATAAAGAAAGATACATAAAACTCTTTATGGAGTTGGTTCTTCAATCTGGTTCATGTAGCTTCAGGTTTGCACACTTGAATCACACACGAACTGCTTGCAAAAGGCCTTGCTATTTTGCTCCCAATTCACGTTTAACTTCTGCGTTTTTGTGCAACACCATAATGTGAGAACATCCTGCAATTTATAGAGTTAGTAGATGAAGAAATAACTAGAGTTCTGATGCAACTCTTCCTTGGTGGAAGAGTTGTAGTTGAACTTCTAACTCCTTCCCTATCTTGGATAGTGTTCTCTTTGAGTAAGGAGTCCTTCTCCTTATCAATTATGCAACCTTTTCGATCAGGAGATATTAAATACACCAAGTTAAGCTTATCTCCTTCACGTGCATCCTACATGCCTAAATCTGCCCGTTTTTGTGCACCTGAGGGATGGACCTGCGGGATGGACCTGGTTCATGTCTGAGTTCCTTTGTCAGTCTTCAAAACTAACCTTTACTTGGGCCAACAAATTCCCCCTTATTGATGATGACAAACTCTATGCTTTTCATACACTTAGGCCCTTCCAGAACTCAGCTCAACATCAACACAATGTTAGAAACATTTTTCCTTTTTATCACTTATCATCAAGGACCAGTACATTAGGTTATAAACACCACTGTTCAAAGTCTAAACATCACTTGTTTAAAGCACAACCTTTTTCCCCCTTTTGGCATCATCGAAAAGTTGCATAAAATATGAGATAACCAGATTTTAAAACTTACTCATGGCCACTGGGGCTACTTCAAATGCAAACATGGATTAATCATCATAGATCAAGCTAAAAATTTTAACCATCAAAGAAATATAAACAAAGAGTTAGAGCAAAAGACAGTGAATTTCATTGATGATTGATAAGATTCTACCACAAAGCATAAGAAGAAATAAAAATACTGAAAAACATGAGCAAAAGAAACAAAACATCCCGAACTGAGTCACTGGTTGATCTACACTAGGCTACGAGGCTTAAAGGCTAGGAAGAACTAGGTGCTTGGTTTTTGACTTGGAGGAGTTTCAGCATACCTTGAAGAATGCCATCATTCTTCTCCTTTTCTCTTGCCAGCTCAATTCTGAGAGCATCTCTCTTAGTTTCCACCTCAACCAACCTCTTCTTCAGCCTTTCAATCTCAGCATCCTTAGCCCCACTTTCTTTCACCAAGGCTCTAACTTTGCTATTCACTGGTGTTGATACCCAATTTTTTCCTATGTATTTTATATACAAAATACTTTCAAAATAGCATGTACATGCATATATAAGCATGCCCAAGAGTTTTGGTATTTTTTCCTAATTTTTAAAGATTTTTAAAACCACTTTATTGTCTATTTTATCAGTACAAAATCCAATAATTATTCCCAAGATTATCATTTTGGTGAATAATTTATTTTTTATTCTTATATTTGCACCAAAATATAATTAAGGTGATTTTTGTATATTTTTACAAATTTATTTGGTATTTTTTAAAGCTAAATTGCATATAATTGCAATTATAGCCTATTTTACGATTAATAGTATTTTATAATTATAAAATTGGGTCCACTATTTTTAAATTAATATTTATACACTATTAATTGTTTCAGTATTTTTAATTTACTTTTAAAATCAGTTTTACTATTTTTTATAAATAAAAAGGGAAAATTGGCTATTTAATATCTAGCCCCATTTCTATTTCAATTATAGCCCTATTTCATTTCACTTTTGGCCCCTAAATTGACCCAATTCTACCCAACTAATTGGCCCAATTTCAGTCCCCAAGTAAACCAGCCCAATTCCATTTAACCCGGCCCCGACCCAATTTCAAACGACCCAACCCGTTCCCCACCTACCCGTCTAAATCTGGACCGTTGATCACTCAAGATCAACAGCCAAAACTCACCCTTCCATAATTAAACCTAACAACCTACCCTAATCCCCTTCATTCTCACCGGACCCGCTGCCCTGAAATCCCAAAACACTCTCAAATATTCTCAACAACTCTCCGAAACCCTAGCCTCCTCCCACCTTCCTTCACCGTATTTTCACCGGAATCCATGGATTCCCAGGCCATGGATGGTCTCTACCCACCCTCTCCACCATTAGACCTTAAGTGTTCAAGGTCTGGAAGGCTGACTTCGATGGTTCTCCCTCCGATCTTCTCCAATCTTCGATCCCATGGCTTTTCCGGCCATGCTCCGGCACATTCGAGACCCAAGAGCCTGATTCTTGACCTCTCTGACTCAAGATCGGACCTGTCTCCAAGCCTTTCTCATTTCTAGGATTTCTCCGAAACCCTAAGCCATTCGAGGTTCTTTCACCGTTATTTGTTTAGATCTATACTGTGTCTATGCTTTTCTTGCCATCGAGAGTGTTTTCCCCAAAAGTTTTTGTCTAAATCGTTTCTCTCCGATTTTAGGGTTTCTAAAAGGATTTTTGAAAAAAAAAATCTTTCTGGTTCTTTTTCTTCTTTGCTTTATATGTGTTTGTTTATACCCTGCTCGTATGATTTCTTTTATTTTATGCATATATTGTCTTTTGCCTCTTCTTTTCTACTCCTGCTATGTTTTCACTACTCTTCTGCTATGTGTGCCTACCATTTGATTTTTTGGACTTTGTTCATGTTCTTACATGCTTCATCTACTTGTGTTCAAGTTTGTATTATTTCCTTCTTCTGAACTATTTTAGGCTCTGAGTTTTCTCAAATATGTTCTTCATGATTTTTCTTCCTTTGTCGTTCAAGCATGCTATCATATCTGTTTTTGTTGAGACTCTGAAATAAATGGTTTGCTTTCCATGTCTGATTCAATTGTGAAACCCTAGGATTTGGGGGTTTCCTTTGACGACTTTGATTTTTGTGTTCGAGTCAGGGTTCCACATTGGGACCCTGGACTCTCAGACTCATTATGAGTCTGCAGATTGAACCTGCATCTCCTTGCTTATGATTCTGAATTTTTCTTTGGTTAAATTCTCTTTTAAATAACTTAATAGTCTCTCCTTGATTTACATATTTGTGTGTTTATATATGAGAACTCTTCTTTCAAAAAAGGCTTTTCCAACTACTGATTGATCCCGAATTCCTTTAATTGTGTTCACTTGATTGTTACTGGTTTTCCCTAATTGAACCTTTCTTTACCCCTTTTCCTGACTTGATTCATTCAAGTAAAAGTCTGAAATTTTAATTTTTACTGGTTGATTCCCTTTCCTTTTTTTACAAACCGTGTACTATTAGTTTGTTGCCTTGAATAGCTTCTATGTACTTACCCTTTATTATACTACTGGGAAAATATTTTTTCAAAATCCCTTTCCATAATTGTTTTTACCCGTTTGAAATCAGAATCCCTTAACTAAAGGGAGACTGATTACAATGTTATTTCCTTACCTTTTTTCTTGCTTATTTGCTGCATTATAAAAGGGGCTCGACCCTTCTGCATTGAAACAAGTTTTAAGCTCTGAAAAAACTTTACAAGTCTAGAACTTTGAACTTCTGAATCCCAAAAGTTCAATGCTCATACTCTCACACACCCTTCAGTCACAATACTCTTGCGAACTCTCTACTCTCTGCTGAGACTTTTGTACTACTTTGCTTGCAACTTGGCTTTTCAAGACTGTTGTTTTACATACCTATTTTCCCTGAAATTGGTATGTCTCCATTTGATTTCAGTTCCTTCACTATGTGTTTATTTTACAGTTGTGATATTCCTGTCTACTTTGTTGTTCATATTCTGTATAAAACATGTTACTTTCTTTTATGTTCATTGTCTGTTATGAATCCCCCATACCCCCATTCCCTTTTGTGTGCTAAGTTAAAGTTCATGGCCTGGCAGTATCCAAATTGCTGCCCAGGTCTGAACCTGACCTTCAATAGGTCCTAACTCTCAAATTTAAGCTAGTATCCTAGTTGCTGGGCATAACCACTAGTTTGTTACGGCTTTCCCTGATTCCCCCTCTATTGCGCTTACACTTATTCTTAGACTCTAAGTTCTGCCCCCTCCTATGAGCCTTGCCTTGGGGACCTTGAGTTCCCTCTGAACTTGGACATTTGAGGGTTGGCCATTCCACACTGCACCATAATCTGATCCTGCAAATGTAATTGGGTGTAAGCAGTGCCTGGAGTTCATGAAGCTCCTTGGAACTCTGACACACCCAAATGAGAAAGGCTTTGGAAACAATGGGGAGGGTCTCTCATGTTATGCATATGGGGTAGATATCATGTTTTAGGTCTTTATTGTCGTAACCACAACACTTTTGTTTAGGTTTCTGCATATAGAGATCCTGCCTATAGATTTTTTCCATATAGATATCCTGCCTATAGTTTATTTCAATAATGCATATAGAGATCCTGCCTATAGTTTATTTCATTTCAGCATACAGAAGCCATGCCTATAAGATTCTGCATTTCAACATATAGAAGCCATGCCTATAAGTTTCTGCATTTCTGCACATGCATATGACATTAGGCAAAACAATCCATAGGCTAAGGAATAATCAATTGCATCCTAGATACCATGCTCATAGGATTCCTGCACTTGCATAACCGTTTTAAAATCAGTAACGCTTAGAATTCATGCCTACAGGAGTAGTCGTTTAAATCTGATTCATCCGTAAGTCTAAAATCAGTAATAATATTGTTAACATCTGAGATGCGGTTTTTCGAGTTGGCTCGTCATGCGGTCTGGTTGGTTCCCCCAGATCGAGAGAGGATTATGAGGTTTATAGATGGCCTCGGTTTTCAGCTTTGATTGCTTATGACCAGAGAGAGAGTGTCTGGTGCCACTTTTGACCAGGTTGTCGACATATTGAGATGGTTCATCATTAGGAGAGGGTTGAGAGGGAGGCCAAGAGGCCTCGTGGTCAGGGGGGATTTAGTGGTGCTCCTCATGGGGGCCAGTTTCAGCAGGGCAGAGGCCATCCATTGAGGCATGCTCAATCAGCTCGCCCAGTTCATCGTGGGGCATCATCGGGCTATGGTTCTCACAGTTCTCATCAGGGCCATTCATCACTAAGTGCCCTTCCAGCCCAGAGTTCGTCTCGTGCTCCATCAGTTCAGGGCTCTTCCCTGCCAGGTTCTTCTACTAGTCATCCCGGAGCTAGGGGTTCCCTTTAGTCCCCGACTCCAGCACCAGGGGGTTGTTATGAGTGTGGAGAGTTGGGGCTTATGTGGAGGTAGTGTCCTCGTCGTCATGAGGGTCCGCCTCAACAGAGGAGCCAACCATTGACTTCAGCACGAGTTACTTCACCACCCACCCAGCTAGCTACAAGTGGAGGATAGTCAGATAGCGGTCGCCCTAGAGGGAGAGGTTGATCATGTTGTGGTCAGGCCCGTTTCTCTGAACTCCTAGCCAGACCAGATGATATTGCTTCAGATCCTGTGATTAGAGGTATTGTCTCAGTCTTCCACAGAGATGCCTCTGTATTATTTTATCCTAGTTCCACTTTTTCATATGTGTTATCATATTTTTCTCGTTATTTGGAAATGCCCCGTGAGTCTCTTGTTTCATCTGTTCGTGTATCTACTCCGGTGGGCGCGATACTATTGTTGTGGACTGCGTATATCGGTCGTGTGTGGTGACTATTTGTGGTTTGGAGACCCGAGTGGACCTGCTGTTGCTTTTTGTGGTTGATTTTGATGTGATACTGGGCGTGGATTGGTTATCTCCGTGTCGTGCTATTTTGGACTGTCATGTTTAGACAGTGATGTTGACCATGCCGGGTGTGACACGGATTGAGTGGCGACGTTTGACGGATTATGTTCCTAATAGGGTGATTTCATTTTTGAAGGCCCAGCGGATGGTTGGGAAGGGTTGTCTTTCTTACTTGTCCTTTGTGAGGGATGTCAGTGCAGAGACTCCTACCATCGATTCAGTCTCGATAGTGAGGCATTTTCCAGATGTGTTTCCTGCAGACCTGCCAGGCATGCCACCGGATAAGGATATTGACTTTGGTATTGATTTGGTGCCGGGCACTCAGCCCATTTCTATTCCACCGTATCGTATGGCACCGACGTAGTTGAGGGAGTTGAAGGAGCAGCTTCAGGAACTCCTTGATAAGGGGTTTACGGCCTAGTGTGTCGCCTTGGGGCGCGCCTGTTCTATTTGTGAAGAATAAGGATGGCACTATGAGGATGTGCATTGATTACATGCAGTTGAACAAAGTCACAATAAAGAACAAGTATCCTTTGCCTCGTATTGATGATTTATTTGACCAGCTTCAGGGAGCGAGGGTGTTCTCCAAGATAGATCTCACATCGGGGTATCATCAGTTGAAGATCAGGGACTCGGATATTCTTAAGACAACATTCAGGACCCGCTATGGTCATTATGAGTTCCTTGTGATGTCTTTTGGGCTGAGCAATGCCCCAGCAACGTTCATGCATTTGAAGAACAACGTGTTTCGGCGTTATCTCAACTCATTTGTTATTGTATTCATTGATGATATTCTGGTGTACTCGCATAGTCAGGAGGAGCACGCTAAGCATTTGAGAGTTGTATTGCAGCGGTTGAGGGAGGAGAAGCTTTATGCAATGTTCTCCAAGTGTGAGTTTTCTCTCAGTTCAGTGGCTTTCTTGGGGCACTTGGTGTCAAGTGAGGGTATTTAGGTTGATCCGAAGAAGATAGAGGCGGTTCAAAGTTGGCCCAAATCGTCCTCAACCATAGAGATTCGCAACTCTTGGTTTGGCGGGTTATTACCGTCGGTTCGTTCAGGTATTTTAATCTATAGAATTACCCTTGAAAAAATTAACTCAAAAGGGTGCTCCTTTCAAGTGGTCGGATGAGTGTGAGGAGAGCTTTCAGAAGCTCAAGACTGCCTTGACCGCAGATCCAGTGTTAGTTTTGCCATCAGCTTCAGGTTCATATACCTTATATTGCGATGCTTCTAGAGTTGGTATTGGGTGTGTGTTGATGCAGGAGGATAGAGTGATTGCTTATGCTTCTTGTTAGTTGAAGTCGCATGAGAAGAACTACCCTTTCACGATTTATTGTAGCCTTCAACACTTGTTCAAATGGAAGGATTTCAATTTGAGGCAGCGGAGATGGTTGGAGCTGCCAAAGCACTATGATATTACTATCTTGTACCATCTGGGGAAGGCCAATGTAGTGGCTGATGCCTTGAGTAGGAAGGCGGTGAGTATGGGCATTTTGGCATATCTTCCTATTGGGGAGATACCTCTTGTAGTTGATGTCGAGGCCTTGGCTAATCGGTTTGTGAGGTTGGATATTTCGGACCCCAGTCAGGTCTTAGCTTGTGTGGTTTCTCGGTCTTCCTTGTTTGATCGCATTAGAGAGCTCTAGTATAATGACCCTCATTTGCTTATCCTCAAGGACAGAGTTCAGTATGACGATGCTAGAGATGTGACTATTGGTGATGATGGGGTATTGAGGATGCAGGGCCGAATATGTGTGCCTAATGTAGATGGGCTTCGGGAGTTGATTCTGGAGGTGGCCCATAGCTCGCGGTATTCCATCCATCCGGGTGCTGCGAAGATGTATCTGGATTTTAGGCAACACTACTGGTGGAGAAGAATGAAGAAAGATATAGTGGGATTTGTAGCTCGATTTCACAATTGTCAGCAGGTGAAATATGAGCATCAGAGACCGGATGGCTTGCTTCAGCAGATAGATATTCCAGAATGGAAGTGGGAGCGGATCATCATGGATTTCGTAGTTGAACTCCCACGGGCTTTGAGGAAGTTCAATGCTATTTGGGTGATTGTGGATCGGCTGACTAAGTTCGCGCACTTCATTCTTGTGTGTACTACCTATTCTTCAGAGCGATTAGCTGAGATTTATATCCGAGAGATTGTTCGCCTGCATGGTGTCCCAGTTTCCATCATTTCAGATAGAGGTACTCAGTTTACATAGCAGTTTTGGAGGGCCGTGCAGCAAGAGTTGGGTACTCAGGTTGAGTTGAGCACAGGTTTTCACTCTCAGACGGATGGATAGTCCGAGCGCTCTATTTAGATATCAAAGGACATGTTGCGCACTTTTCTCATTGATTTTGGGGGTTCATGGGATAGGTTTCTACCGCTCGCGGAGTTTGCATATAACAACAGTTATCAGTCGAGTATTGAGATGACTCTATGAGGCTTTATATGGGAGACGGTGTAGATCTCCATTAGGTTGGTTAGAGCCGGGTGAGGCTAGACTTTTGGGTACATACTTGGTTCAAGAGGCTTTGGACAAGGTGAAAGTGATCCTGGAGCAGCTTCGTACAACGCAGTCGAGACAAAAGAGTTATGATGACAGGAAGGTTCGTGGTATGTCTTACATGGTAGGGAGAAGGTTCTACTAAAGGTTTAATCCATGAAGGGTGTTATCAGATTTGGGAAGTAGGGTAAATTGAGTACTCGGTTCATTAGGCCTTTTGAGGTGCTTCGGAGGATTAAGGAGGTGGCTTATGAGCTTGCCTTGCCACCTAGCTTGTCGAGTGTGCATCCGGTATTTCATGTTTCTATGTCCGAATGTATATTGGTGATCCATCTCATGTTTTGGATTTCAGCACGGTTCAGATAGACGGTGATTTGACTTATGATGTGGAGCCACTGGCTATTTTGGAGCAACGGGTCCGAAAGTTGAGATCTAAGGATATAGCTTCAGTGAAAGTGTATTGAAGAGGTTGGCCCATGGAGGAGGCTACCTGCGAGACCAAGCGGGAGATGCGGAGCAGATATACACACATGTTTTAGGCTTCAGGTACGTTTCTTGACTCGTTTGAGGATGAACGTTTGTTTAAGAGGGGGAGGATGTAACGACCTGACCGGTCGTTCCATGAGTTATAGCCCCATTTCCCCCATTTCTGCTTCTTTATGTGTTATTCAGCTGTATTTCATTGTACCGTGTTGGTTGTTTCGTGTTCGGAGTGGTCTTGGAGTTGAATGAGACACTTAGTCTCTTATTTAGTAGCTAAAGTTGGAAAAGTCAACCGGATATTCACTTATGTGTAGAAGATCTCGGATGTGAATCTGATGGTTCGGATAGCTTTGTTAGGTGCTTTTGGACTTAGCAGTGTGTTCGGAATGTAATTTGGAGGTCCGTGGTAGATTTTGGCTTGAATTGGCGAAATTAGAAATTTGGCATTTTCCTGTTGGCAGTGGAAATCTTTATATCGATGTCGGAATGGAATTTTGAAAATTGGAGTAGGTTCGTTATGTCATTTGTGATGTGTGTTAAAAATTTCAAGTCATTCGTACGAGGTTTGATAGGTTTCGGCATCATTTGCAAAATTCGGAAGTTTGGAGATCATTAAGCTTGAATCCGAGGGTGATTTGGTGTTTTGATGTTGTTTTGAGTGTTTCGAAGGTTTGAATAAGTTTGAATGGTGTTATGTGACTTGTTGACATGTTTCATTGAGGTCCCGAAGGCCTCAATTTGGTTGGTTGACCGAAAGGTTGGCATTGAGTTGATGCTGCTGAAAGTGCTGCTTCTGTCAATTCCTCACCTGCGGATTGGGGACCGTAGTCGCAGATGCGATATGGATATCGCAGATGCGTAATTTGGTCATTAGGAGAAGAACCGCAGATGCGGTGTGTTGGACATATGTGCGGCACCACAGGTGCGGTGCCTGGGGCGCAGATGCGGTCCTGGGCGTTTAAGTGGAAACCGCAGGTGCGGTTGGTTGGACCGCATAAGCTGTTGCGCAGGTGCGAGATTGGGACCGCAAATGCGAAAGTTCTGGACAGAAAGTATATATGATCTCCTTCGCGAATTTTAGTTCATTCTTCACCATTTTTGGACGAGTTTGGAGCTCCAAGCAGTGATTTCAAGAAGGAATCGAGGGGTATCAGTGAGGTAAGCTACTTGGGTTTTATTAATTGTGTTTGTGATGATTTTTCCACTGTTTAATCATGGAATTTATAGGGAATTTTGAGAGAAGTGAAGGGGTTAGGGCTTGAGTTTTGGAGACTTTTGGTTGAGGGTTTAAGGGACCATTTGAGGTCTGATTTTGATGATTTTAGTATGTATAGACCCGGCAATGAAAGGAGTTTCTAGTTTTGTAATTTTTGTTGGATTTCGTGATGTGACGACCCGACCCGTCGTCTCATGAGTTACCGCTCCGTTTTCCCCATTTTATGCTTCTTCATGCTTCATTATTAGTATTTGGTGTGTTACAGTTGATTTGGATTGGTTGTGGTAGGAAATGAGACAATTAGTCTCTTTTAAGAAGGATTAAGTTGAAAATGTCAACCGGATGTTGACTTATGAGTTAGAGGGCGCGGATGTGATTTCCGGTGATTCGGTTAGCTTCGGTGGATGATTTTTGACTTAGGAGTGTGATCGAAATTGATTTTGGAGGTCCGGTGTAGAATTAGGCTTGAATTGGCGAAGTTAGTATTTTGGCGAATTCCGGTTGATGGGTGAGATTTTTATCCGAGGGTCGGAATGGAATTCGGGGAGTTGCTGTAGCTTTGTTATATGATTTGTGATGTGTGTGCAAAATTTCAGGTCATTCGGACGTCGTTTGGTTGGGTTTTTGATCGAATGTGCGTTTCGGAAGTTTTAAAAGAACTTAGGCTTGAATCCGACGTAATTTGATGGTTTTGGTGCTGTTTGTGGTGTTTTGATGATTGGAGCAAGTTTGAGTGATGTTTTAGGATGGGTTGGCACTTTTGGTTGAGGTCCCGGGGGCCTCGGGTGTGTTTCGGATGCCCAACGGGTCATTTTTGGAAATTGTTGAACTGCTGGTTGCTGGTATCTGGTTTCCTTCTTCGCGAACGCAAGGGGAGTCTCGCGAACGCGAAGAGGAAAAATGGGAGGCTGTGATTTTGGCCTTCGCGAACGCGAAGGAGTGGGTCAAGGTGTTACGCGAACGCGGGAGAGTAATCGCGAACGCGTAGAAGGAAAGTTGGGCCTGGGGGCATTTGGCCTACGCGAACGCGAGGCAAGCTATGCGGACGCGAAGGGGCCTGGTAATTGGCCTTCGCGAACGCGAGGTACTGTACGCGAACGCGAAGAAGAATGTACAGTGACCTGGGCAGAATGTTTTAAAACATTTCATCCGCGATTTTGGGGCTCATTTACTCCATTGTTGATCTTTTTGAGAGCTTTTTGAAGGAAATTGAAGAGGGATTCATGAGAGACGATTAGAGCTAAGATTTTTGAACTTAAATACACGAGATTATGATAGATTTAACATGGAAATTGGTTGAAATTCATCAAAAAGGGTAAAGCTAGGGCTTGAGTTTTTAATATTTCAAATTGGGATTTGATAGGTCATTTGAGCTCGGATTTGGGAGTTCTTGGTGTGTATGGACTCGTGGCGAGACGAGGAATTCGGTACTGTGAGCTTTGTAATTTTTCGAGAAGTGGGCCCGGGGCTAGGGTTTTGCTAGTTTCGAGATTTTGCTATTTTTTCGATTGTTTTCGATTGGGTATTGTTCCCTTAGCATATTGTGATGTATTCGCTCTGATGTTGGATAGATTCAACGCGCGTGGAGGCCGGTTTGAGGGGAAAAGGCGTCGCGAGCTAGAGATTTCACCGGTTCGAGGTGAGTAATGATTGTAAATGATATCCTGGGGGTTTGATACCCCGGATTGCACATCGTAGTGCTATATTGAGGTGACTTGCACGCCGAATAGTGGGCGTGGGTTAGAGCACCGCTGGGGATTGTGACTTGGTCCGTCCCGATTGATGAATTTACCGCGTATTTGACTGGAAGTTTATTTGTTATCACTGTTGTTTGGGCTGATTGCCGTATTTGGGGTTCGTGCCAATTATTTGAACCTTCGGGGATTATTCTCACTGTTTCCTCACTGTTTGGACTTATTACTTGAACTCAGTCATAACGTTTTCTCCACTATTCTTCAACTCAACCACTTTTACTCCAATTTGAGTCTTAAATGATATTTTAAATGATAATTTGGGCTGAGGACTACTGTTTTACTAATTCCCGAGGGGCTTGTGATGATTTTCTTACTGAGTGTAGCCGAGGGCCTAATGTGAGGTACACTGAGGGATGTGAGGCTGAGAGCCTGGATGTGAGGATTATATATGGATCGGACTGCACGCCGCATTAGTATATTATATGGATCGGACTGCACGCCGCAGTAGTATATTATATGGATCGGACTGCACGCCGCAGTAGTATATTATATGGATCGGACTGCACGCCGCAGTATGTATATATTGGATCAGACTGCACGCCGCAGTGATATAGCGCTTGGGCTGTAGGAGCCCCTCAGGAGTCTGCACCCCCACAGTGAGCGCGGGTACCCATATGGATCGGGCTGCACGCCGCAACGAGCTATGGATCGGGCTGCACGCCGTAGCGATATATGGATCGGGCTGTACGCCGCAGCGGTTACTATGTGATACTGTTTCTGAGAGTGATCTGAGAGAGAGAGCCCGAGGGGATGAGAGTGTTGTTGAGAGTGAGCCCGAGGGGCTAGTTCAGTTTGAGATATTGCCCGAGGGGCGAGCTTCTATATGCTCATCTTGCATGCTTATTTGCCTCTTTACCTGTTATACCGTGGTATTTGTGCCCGAAGGACGGATTTTTTGTGCGTATCAGCACTCACTGTTTTGAAATCGTTTTCGTAATCACTGAAAACGTATCGATTTNTGATGATATAGCGCTTGGGCTGTAGGAGCCCCTCCGGAGTCTACACACCCACAGTGAGCGCGGGTACCCATTTAGAATTGGACAGTGGTAACAATGACACTGTCATACGTGTTTTGGTCAGGTAACAATGACTGACCAGTCAGGTAACAATAGCTGACCAGTGGTAACAATGGCACTGTAATACGCGTTTTGGTCAGGTAACAATGGCTGACCGGTCAGGTAACAATGACTGACCAGGAACATAAATCATGCCCGAGGGGCCGGTACTGTTTTGAGATATTTCCCGAGGGGCGAACTTTTATGTGCTCATCTTGCATACTTATTTGCCTCTTTACCTGTTATACCGTGGTATTTGTGCCCGAAGGACGGATTTTTTGTGCGTATCAGCACTCACTGTTTTGAAATCGTTTTCGTAATCACTGAAAAGATCATTTTCAAAAGAGATTTGAACTGAGCCAAGGTATTGCTAAAGATTTCACAGATTACTCTATTTTTTTCTTAGAAAATTGTACCCGGCTTCTGTATAGCATGTTGGTTGTTTTACGTGATTTCCTGCTGCTCGGTTATTATTTACTTTTATTACTCACTGAGTTGGAGTACTCGCTTTACTCCCTGCACCTCGTGTGCAGATGCAGGTATTGTTCACCCGGTAGCGGGTTTTGAGCTGGTTGAAGGTATTGCTATCGTAGCTGAGCAGGGTGACCGCCAGCGTTCGCGGCACCGGATTACTTCATCTGGTTCTAAATTTTATTTTGTATATTTTTGGCCCTGTAGTTGTATTTAGACTTCCCTAGATGCTCGTGACTTGTGACACCTGGTCGGGCTGTGTTGGGTTGTAAACTTCGTTAATTAATGTCCTTAAGTTGTATTTTGCTATTCATTTATGTTTAACTACTTTGAAAGGGACTAATTGGGTTAGTTGGCTGGCCTTGTCTTCACGAGGCGCGCCATCACGACTAGTGCAGGGTTTGGGTCGTGACAAGTTAGTATCAGAGCCTAGGTTACTAGGTCTCGCGAGTCATGAGCAGGTTTAGTAGAGTCTCGCGGAGCGGTACAGGGACGCCTGTATTTCTCCTCGGGAGGCTTTAGAACCTTTAGGAAAAACTTCCCATTCTTGGAATTCTTGTCGTGCGTACTTGATTCAGCTTTAGATAACTCTTGAAATTCCTTCCACACGTCTATATGCGCTCGTGAGCGCTCAGTATTATATATGCCTTGATGGTTTGTGATTCCCCGATCGAGGGGCGAGATGTGATCTTCGTGAGTATGTTGGGCCAATCTGGAGGACTTGAGGCTGGATCCTTGCCTATGGCTTGAGCACCGAGGTGCTGATTGTGTGAAGAAGTGTTTTGAACTTGTATGTTCGGTATTGTCCTTATTAGCCGGAATGGCGGTTGGATATCCATGTGATGAGTATGTTAGTATTGCGGGATGTATCTATATGACTTGGTAGTG
Source organism: Nicotiana attenuata (assembly GCF_001879085.1). Lineage (NCBI taxonomy): Eukaryota > Viridiplantae > Streptophyta > Magnoliopsida > Solanales > Solanaceae > Nicotiana > Nicotiana attenuata. The sequence continues at coordinate 541,812 of NW_017670539.1, forward strand.
ACGATGAAGTAGCTGGATAATAAATGAACTATTAAGTGTTCGATTCCTATTGTGACTTGATGTGTAGCCCGAATTATGGGAGCGTGAAGAATATTTTCGTGTCTCCTAGTTGGAAAATGAGGTGCATTACATGTGGCGGTATGAGTTCAGACTCAGGAAGACTAAATGATTGTGTAATGTATATGATGGTGGAAGGTATGTTGAAATACTGAATTGAGGCGAAGCAGGTGGGTCATCTCCTGCGGAGTGTTCTTAAGTGGTATGATCCTTATGTGTACGTTAGAAGATCTCATGTGTAATTGAAAGGTACGTGTTGTAATTTAAAAATTTGGGTCGCTTAAGAGTGTGGACTCAGCTGATGTGGGGATGAATGCGAGGTTTGTAGAGGATTTCAGTACTAGATGATTTGTGTTTTCACAAACTAAATAGATGATTTGAGTTTAATCTCACTATGATATTGTGGCATCATTAGAGTAAAAGTATTATGGGTTATTGAGTGTGTCCTGATATATGGCTTCGAGCCAAGTTGGGGAGGTTGCTGTTGATTAGCTGATTGCACGGTTATGTGCTATGCTGGTTCCGATTTGAGGCCTGCTGGCGAATCAGTTCTGGTCGCAGAAATTGAGCCGAGGATGGCACGGGTGAAGCAAAATTTGTGATAGAGGTCATATGATGTTTTATAGAGTATGAGAATCATGGAATGTATAGAGTTGTTGTTGGTATAGAATGCTCGGTGCGTGGAGCAGGAAATTGCTTGGTTGTATTGGGATGAGGTTCTCATTTCGCGGTATTGGAGTGCCAATAAGGCACGAGTGGTTCAGTTCATTAAGTCAGGTAATTTTCACTTCGAATAAGAGTGAATGACTCTCGAGAATGGTTTTATTGTGATCAAGATTCTACATGTAACAATCAGGTGTCTTAAGGTTGTGTATGTGGTCAGAGACTATGTTTTCATCGGAAAGGTCAAGACTTGTGGTATTTTATGCTAATTAAGGGATTCTATGTATCAGTATCTGGAAAGTAAAGGTAACAAATTTAGATTCGCATGAAGTTCTTCAGAGTAAAGTATTCTGGAATGTGGTATATCTGGGAACATTGAGAGAGTGTTCAGTGGCTTATGGGTCTTAGACAGTGTGGTCTGGTGCTTGGGTCTCGTGTAGTGAGCCTGGGTTGAGGAACTGCGGTGCTACAGCAAGAGGAAATATCAAGTTGATGATGAATTAGAGTGGAAATTAGATAGGTGGAATATCTTGATAGTAGACCAAATCGGTATGGTAAGGATATGATTGATTCTTCGTATGTGTTCGAGGTAATGAGCCCTTACAGGTATTGTACAGCAAAGTTCTTGAGTTCTGACAGCTTGCTTAGCTCGGTTGGGATAGAAGGATTCATTCCTGGCAGTTTAGCTTGTGAAGATGGAATTGGGAGAGAGTTCTTGTTGGGTTTTACCGTGATTTGGAGACGTATATACCTTTCTTTGGGCATGCGAAGCATGGGATGTGTAATGATTTTCTTCCAAATGGGATCAGCGGGAGTCCTTGATTAGATGAGTTACAGTTCAGTTCTGAAAAGAAGTTCATAAAATTCTTAGGCAACCGGTAGCCTCAGGCAACCAAGGAAATGGTACTGCTAAATGGAGGTGATTTGACGAGAGTGTATGTCTTGAAAGAAGGGTAATGTGATTAGACTGATGATACTTCGGTAGTATTGCGGCACTTTCTTGCTAGATAGACTGCTGATATCTGAGTTTGTTTGATGGCATAGAGGAATTTTAGAATATCTTTCGTGGAATGATTGGGTACTCGAGGNTTGCTGCTGACCTTAAACCTTCCGAAGGTCATCTTCCTCGAGAAGCACGCGTCCTCACCATCCGTAAGAGAATAGAAGGCAGAAGTTTAAGATTGTGATGTCACAAATCTCGCACGACAGGGAATCACATAAAGTGAAATTTCCTAACGGTTACATAGCCTCTCGTAGATAAGTACAAACGTCTCCGTACCGATCAGCGAGACTCTAATAAACCGGCCTGTGTTCCGTGACACCTATGAACCTAGAGCTCTGATACCAACTTGTCACGACCCCAGTTCACCCTCCATGAACATGTCGTGATGGCACCTAGTTCCTACAACTAGGTAAGCCTAACAGTGCGGAATAACAAATTAACATTTGCGGAATGATTAATTAAAACTGAACATATGGAAATAACAATTGTATATAAGACCACTCGGCCTAAACAACTCAAAAATATGCGGAAGTCTACAACTAAATCCCAAAACCCGGAAACTCACGGGAAACACAGGCTAATAGAATGTAGTGATCTGCTCTACATCAGAATGTCTAACAACATGAAAGGAAAGAAAGGAACTATCTGCTAAAGCCGGAATAGAGTAAAGACTCCTGGTCTGCGGACGTAGCAGATATACCTCAAGTCTCAGCTAGAACTCTCCACCACGAGGATGATACACCTGGGAGGAAGAACCTGGATCTGCACATGAAAACATGCTCAGGAAGGGCATGAGTACACCACAACGGTACTTAGTAAGTGCCAAGCCTAACCTCGGTTGGGTAGTGACGAGGAAGGCCAGGGCCCTACTGAGATAACATAATAAATAATGAGATAACAGAAACAGTTTAAATAAAGTCTACAACGAGAATTCTAAACCAGGTAAATAAGGAAGAACAGTAATAGAAAGCAAGGTACAATACAAGGAAAACTGCCCTCAACAAGGAATAATAGCCGGGGATCTCTTGGTATCCCGAGGATCTCTTGGTATCCTCATCATACACACTAGGGATCTCTCGGTATCCCGAGGATCTCTTGGTATCCTCATCATACACACTAGGGATCTCTTGGTATCCCGAGGATCTCTTGGTATCCTCATCATATACACTAGGGATCTCTTGGTATCCCGAGGATCTCTTGGTATCCTCATCATCTACACTAGGGATCTCTTGGTATCCCGAGGATCTCTTGGTATCCCGCACACTCAGTCCAGAATATCGCATGTACAGGGGGGTCTCCCGGGAAGCCGTCCCGTAGTCCCAAATTAAACACACAACAACAAGCAACTCATAATCTCAGAATAATGCTAAAAGATCAGGACAAGAAATAGTAAATTCTAGCCTAACATGCTCCACAGAGTACAAATAGCACAGCTAAACAATTAGCAAGTAAGCCAGATAAACATAAGTCTCTAACCTGGCACAGGTATAAACTTACAGTTTAAAATTGAACAAGTAAACATGAAATTTCAATTTAAATACTTCAAGTAGAAACGGGTTTACAACGATTAGCTCAAGTATGCGCTCGTCACCTCACGTATGAGGCATTTAAATATTCAAAGATCATGTCCTAAAGGGAAAATTCCCCCACACAAGGTTAGACAAGCCACTTACCTCGAACCGGCTCAATATCAACCAGAAACCACGCTCTTGCCACGAGTATCTGACTCCAAATGGCTCAAATCTATTCAATTCAATTACACATCATAAATAACATCGCAAACACCTGGTTTTGCTAATAAATTCAAAGCTACGGCGTAAAATTTGGTGAAATGACCAAAATGCCCTTCAGGCTAACGTCTCCGAATTGAATAATTTTCACATTTTTAGAACCCTCGTACTCTCACGAGTCTAACCATATAAAAATCTCCCAAATCGGAGGTCAAATGCCCACTCAAAACTCAATAGTTTAGGCAATGAAGTTTTACCCCAAGTTATCCAATTTTTTGATCCTAAATTCGAATTCCAATGATGTATTTAACTATATAATGATGAAATATAACAAAAAGGGACCAAAGAAACGTTACCCAGTGATCTTCTCTTCGAAACCCACTCAAGATCGCCTAAAACCGAACTCTCAATTGATTTCTCCATCTCATGAAATTAAAACCCTCGAATTTCTATATCTGTACAGTNTGGAGCATAGTGACTTGAGGTTGTTTCATGTGTAACAGTGTTTGGATAGGATCGCGCATTGTGGCGAGGCCACGGGGAGATATGACCTTTCGTAGATTCAGGTATTCTATTTCTATGATGAGACGGGGTCTCAGCCTTGTGTGGTGATGGTATTGACGAGCTTGAGGTACAGCTTTTTCATTTGAGTCATTTTTTTTCATGATTTGAGTATATTCAGATCGTTTCTTATTGGTGCGCGTATTATGCAGGTTGTGGCTTAGGCCTGTATTGAGGTGTCATATCACCAGAGTGGTGTGTTGGATTCGAGGTGATCGTTGGAGTCATTAATGAATATGAACAGATTTGATTTCAGCTTGTTAGAAGGATAATATCAAGGTTCGCCCTGAAAATCTGTTGTGGTAATAGCCAAAGGGAAGTAGCTTCATGAATGGTTGATCTGAGAAATGGTTACCATTTATCGCGTGTTTCATTTATCGTTGGCAGTAGGTGAAACTGCTGGAAATAGACTTTAGCTAATAAGAGGTTTTCTATCGGTATTTGGTTATTGTGGGCAACTGCTGTGATTAGAGGCTATCGTTTCGAGTGTTTGGATTATGTGGTATATCAGGTGGTCTCACCTGAGGTTACAGGTATGGGTTATTACAGCTGGTTTGGGTTTATTCTGAATATAGACGTGAGGTTCTTATCTTGTGTATGATTTCGAAAAGTGCAATGTGGTTCTGCGGTTTATGGTCTAGATGGGTTGGGAGATTTCAGCTATGTTGTGTTATCGGACCTATATGAGATAGGATGACGTGGGATCACCCCGGGCATATGCATGGTAGAGTTATTCAGTTATTGGATGCCCTCTAGAGCAACTCTGGGTACGCTCGAGGGCGAGTGTTGGTTTAAGTTGGGAGGATGTGATAACCCGACCCGTCGTCTCATGAGTTACCGCTCCGTTTCCCCCATTTTATGCTTCTTCATGCTTCATTTTCAGCATTTGGTGTGTTACACTTGATTTGGATTGGTTGTGGTAGGAAATGAGACACTTAGTCTCTTTTAAGAAGGATTAAGTTGAAAAAGTTAACCGGACGTTGACTTATGAGTTAGAGGGCTCGGATGTGATTTCCGGTGATTCGGTTAGCTTCGGTGGATGATTTGTGACTTAGGAGTGTGATCAGAATTGATTTTGGAGGTCCAGTGTAGAATTAGGCTTGAATTGGCGAAGTTAGTATTTTGGCGAATTCCGGTTGATGGGTGAGATTTTTATCCGAGGGTCGGAATGGAATTCCGAGAGTTGCTATAGCTTCGTTATGTGATTTGTGATGTGTGTGCAAAATTTCAGGTCATTCGGACGTCGTTTGGTTGGGTTTTTGATCGAATGCGTGTTTCGGAAGTTTTAGAAGAACTTAGGCTTGAATCTGACGTAATTTGATGGTTTTGGTGTTGTTTGTGGTGTTTTGATGATTGGAGCAAGTTTGAGTGATGTATTAGGATGGGTTGGCACTTTTGGTTGAGGTCCCGGGGGCCTCGGGTGTGTTTCGGATGCCCAATGGGTCATTTTTGGAAATTGTTGAACTGCTGGTTGCTGGTATCTGGTTTCCTTCTTCGCGAACGCGAGGGGAGTCTCGCGAACGTGAAGAGGAAAAATGGGAGGCTGTGATTTTGGCCTTCGCGAACGCGAAGGGGGAGTCGCGAACGCGAAGGAGTGAGTCAAGGTGCTACGCGAACGCGGGAGAGTAATTGCGAACGCGTAGAAGGAAAGTTGGGCCTGGGGGCATTTGGCCTACGCGAACGCGAGGCAAGCTACGCGGACGCGAAGGGGCCTGGTAATTGGCCTTCGCGAACGCGAGGTACTGTACGAGAACGCGAAGAAGAATGTACAGTGACCTGGGCAGAATGTTTTAAAACATTTCATCCGCGATTTTGGGGCTCATTTACTCCATTGTTGATCTTTTTGAGAGCTTTTTGAAGGAAATTGAAGAGGGATTCAAGGAAAAACGATTGGAGGTAAGATTTTTGAACTTAAATACATGAGATTATGATAGATTTAACATGGAAATTGGTTGAAATTCATCAAAAAGGGGTAAAGCTAGGTCTTGAGTTTTTAATATTTCAAATTGGGATTTGATAGGACATTTGAGCTCGGATTTGGGAGTTCTTGGTGTGTATGGACTCGTGGCGAGACGAGGAATCCGGTAATGTGAGCTTTGTAATTTTTCGAGAAGTGGGCCCGAGGCTAGGGTTTTGCTAGTTTCGAGATTTTGTTATTTTTTCGATTGTTTTCGATTGGGTATTGTTCCCTTAGCATATTGTGATGTATTCGCTCTGATGTTGGATAGATTCGACGCGCGTGGAGGCCGGTATTAGGGGCAAAGGCATCGCGAGCTAGAGATTCACCGGTTCGAGGTGAGTAATGATTGTAAATGATATCCTGTGGGTTTGAAACCCCAGATTGCACATCATAGTGCTATATTGAGGTGACTTGCACGCCGGATAGTGGGCGTGGGGTAGAGCACCGCTGGGGATTGTGACTTGGTCCGTCCCGATTGATGAATTTACCGCGTATTTGACTAGAATTTTATTTGTTATCACTGTTGTTTGGGCTGATTGCCGTATTTAGGGTTCGTGCCAATTATTTGAACCTTCGGGGATTATTCTCACTGTTTCCTCACTGTTTGGACTCATTACTTGAACTCTGTCATATTGTTTTCTCCACTATTCTTCAACTCAACCACTTTTACTCCAATTTGAGTCTTAAATGATATTTTAAATGATAATTTGGGCTGAGGACTACTGTTTTCCTAATGCTCGAGGGGCTTGTGATAATTTTCTGACTGAGTGTAGCCGAGGGCCTGATGTGAGGATACACTGAGGGATGTGAGGCTGAGAGCCTGGATGTGAGGATTATATATGGATCGGACTGCACGCCGCAGTAGTATATTATATGGATCGGACTGCACGCCGCATTAGTATGTTGTATGGATCGGACTGCACGCCGGAGTAGTATATTATATGGATCGGACTACACGCTGCAGTAGTGTATTATATGGATCGGACTGCACGCCGCAGTATGTATATATTGGATCGGACTGCACGCCGCAGTGATATAGCGCTTGGGCTGTAGGAGCCCCTCCGGAGTCTGCACCCCCACAGTGAGCGCGGGAACCCATATGGATCGGGCTGCACGCTGCAGCGAGCTATGGATCGGGCTGCACGCCGCAGCGGTTACTATGTGATACTGTTCTGAGAGTGATCTGAGAGAGAGAGCCCGAGGGGCCGAGAGTGTTGTTGAGAGTGAGCCCGAGGGGCTGGTTCAGTTTGAGATATTGCCCAAGGGGCGAGCTTTTATATGCTCATCTTGCATGCTTATTTGCCTCTTTACCTGTTATACCGTGGTATTTGTGCCCGAGGGGCGGATTTTCTATGCGTATCAGCACTCACTGTTTTGAAATCGTTTTCATAATCACTGAAAAGATCATTTTCAAAAGAGATTTGAATTGAGCCAAGGTATTGCTAAAGATTTCACAGATTTCACTGTTTTTTTCTCAGAAAATTGTACCCGGCTTCTGTATAGCATGTTGGTTGCTTTACGTGATTTCTTGCTGCTCAGTTATTATTTACTTTTATTACTCACTGAGTTGGAGTACTCACTTTACTCCCTGCACCTCGCGTGCAGATGCAGGTATTGTTCACCCGGTAGCAGGCTTTGAGCTGGTTGAAGGTATTGCTATCGTAGCTGAGCAGGGTGACCGCCAGCGTTCGCGGCACCGGATTACTTTCTCTTGTTCTAAATTTTATTCTGTATATTTTTGGCCCTGTAGTTGTATTTAGACTTCCCTAGATGCACGTGACTTGTGACACCCCGGTCGGGCTGTGTTGGGTTGTAAACTTTGTTAATTAATGTCCTTAAGTCGTATTTTGCTATTCATTTATGTTTTACTACTTTGAAAGGGACTAATAAGGTTAGTTGGTTGGCCTTGTCATCACGAGGGGCGCCATCACGACTAGTGCGGGGTTTTGGGTCGTGACACGAGACGTGGGTCCGGGGGCAGGGTTTGAGTCCAATTCGGGTTTTTTGGTCTAATTTGATAATTTTCGTGTGGAATTCATTCCTTTACCGTATATTGATTATAATACGCTGATTTTGGTTAGATTCGGAGCATTTGGAGGCCGAGTCGAGAGGCAAGAGCATTCCGGGTTAGAGTTTTGTCCGGTTTGAGGTAAGTAATGATTGTAAATCTTGTCCCGAGGGTATAAAATCCGGATTTCACATCGTTTCACTATTTTGAGGTGACGAGCATGCTAGATGACGAGCGTGGAGGGTGTGCACCATTGGGGATAGTGACTTGGTCCTTCCTGTAGCAACTACTAAGTTGCGCATTTGACTCGACTATTTGATACTTATGTGTTTTGGAAAGTATTATTATGTTTTGGGCTGAATGCCATATTTGGGCCTTGTGCCAAGCTGTTTGGACCCTTAAGGGCTTTTTACTACTATTTCCTCGCTGTTTTGATTTAAGATTTGTACTGAGTCATGCTATGTTTTACTAATTTCATAACTCAATCTTATTTGCTCCGTTTTGATGCATAAAATGATATTCTGGGCGCAGCACCCTATTTTACTGTTAGCCTGAGTGGCTTGAGAGGTTTCTGACCGGGTGAGGCCGAGGGCCTGTGTTGTGAGGATATTATGGGATCGGGCTGCGTGCCGCAACATGTTGTACTAATTTGTGATATATGAGTGGCCGAGGGCCTGATTTATTATTCCACGAGATGGCTTGTTATAGCGCTTGGGCTGTAGGAGCCCTCCAGAGTCTGTACGCCCCCAGTGAGCGATGGTACCCTGAGTGAGTGATTGGTGTTGCCCGAGGGGCTGTTCTTGATTCATATTGTGCCTGAGGGGCTGATTTTGAAAGATGTTATGCCCGAGGGGCGGTTTATGGTACGTGTTTGGCCGAGGGGCTATTTATGATTTGGATCACTGTTACTTTAAAAACTTCATTAAACCTCTGTTGAAACTGTTGAAAAAATATCTTCAAACGATTTTTACTGGAATTGGATTTTAACGAGATGATTTGATTTATATACTATTTGAAAGCATATTGTACTTATTGTGGTTTTATGACGTGCATTTATGTGTTTCTTACTTCTAAGTCTTTATTTACTTTTATTACTTACTGAGTTGGCGTACTCACATTACTCCCTGCACCTTGTGTGCAGATCCAGGATTTACGGCTTGTGATAGCGAGCGCTGATCATTCATTCGTCGCGGATATTCGGAGTCGGCAAGGTAGTTGCATGGCGATCGCAACCTTGCTCTTCTCCCTCTTATCTTCCTTAGACTATATTAGTTTTTTCCAGAATGTGATAGTCTTAGTTGTATTCAGATAGTCCTTGGTAGATGCTCGTGACTTGTGACACCCCGATGTCGGGCCTTTGTTCTTTCCGCACTTGCTATTTAGACTTATGCTGTGAAGTTTTATTATTTAATAGCATAAAACATCTTTATTGTGAAATATCGATTTGTTTTGGGATTGTATCGGCCTGCCAAGTTTCATGATAGGTGCCATCATAACCGGGTTGGTTTTGGGTCGTCACATTTCAATATCACCAATAAGCCAAGCTCGAACAATTCCTAAGTTATAAATACTAAGATTCTTACATCTTACTATTTAACTAACAAATTAATATAGTAAATTAGCAACTAAAGATACTAAGGGTTGGAGACAAGATTATGGAGGACTAGATTTATGATTTTCCCAAATATCAGAATCCTTCCCGCTATATCTTCTACAATTTCGTCTAAGTATTCTCTACTGATCATGAGCTCGATTATCGTAATTCTCTCTCGAGCAACTATAATAATGTACTAGTCATATTCTCTCGAACTACGCTAGCTCGCACTTTTTCACCGCACACTAGGATCACGTCAAAGATTCGTTATCTCTAATCCCACTTTTAAACCTTCCGTATTGATCTCTCATATACCTTAGGAGTGACGTTGTTCAACAACCACCTAAATATATATATATCCTTTCTCGGGTAACCCATACTAAATAGGCACAGTCAATCGATGGCCATTCAATCAACTGAAATAAGCACGTAGTTGAACAAGTAGATAAATCCAAAGGTTAAATTATATTAAAATATAACAAAAATTCATCCTCCAAGAGGTTCCATCAAAACTCTAGACAACAAATTAGCTACTCATAATAGTATGTAAAACTACAATACTAAAAGTCATAACCAACAATGAGAAGTAGGAAGAAGAAGGGGAAAAACTCGTGGTTGAATCTTCCTCCTTGCTCCTAACGTGTTCTCTCCTCCTTGGGTGTTGTCTTACCCAAAAGTAGTGTCTCCCCCTTCAAAAGAACGTTTTTTGATTTATTTATATCAATTAGGGTTGATGTGTGGCGTCCTTGATTTCTCCAAATTCGAAAAGGACACACTGAGTCGCATGCCAGAGTTGGTGCAACACTTCTGCCATGTTTCTTTCTTTTTTTCTTCTCTGTTCTTTCGCGTTCCAAGTCTAGTGCCAACCTCCACACTTCGCTGTTTTTTGTTCATCTCCTAGGCCATTTCGCGCCTACCTTCATGAAATGCGCCAATTCTTTTTCTTTATTCTCATTCTTTTTTATTTCTATGCTTCTTTTCTTCTTTTTTTTCTTTTCTCCTTTTCTTTTTTCTCGTTTTCTTCTTATTTTTTTCTTTTTTCCTTTTCTAATGTCATTTAACTTCTTCTTTTTTCTAATCTTTTTCTCTTCATAATCTAAATTCATTTACTGTTTTCACTATTTTTTATTATTCTTTTTTTATATTATTACTAAAGAAAAATCAAATTGTGTACCTATTAAATGTAGCTAATACAACCAAAAAATATTAACTAACATATGATACCAGTATAGTATATAGCTATACCAACAGGGTATACAATTGTACGCAAAGAGTTAAAAAAATTAATTCAATTATTAAACTATAATAATATCAGTTGTCAATAAAAATTTCAAAAAATTCTAAAAGGATCTAATTGTAAGAGTGTATCGTTACATTATATAGCATACGATAATATTTTATTTTATTTTTGCATTTTTAATTTATCCCTCACGCTGGGTAAAAGCTTAAAGTAAATTAAAAGGGAAAAGGCAAGTGAATTTACGGGTAATAAGTATACTATTATAGAATATTGTATACTATTACAGCATACTGTTACAGTATATTGCATACTATTACGGTATACTATAACAATGTATTGTATACTATAATAGTATACTATTGTAGTATAACTATATACTCCTATAATATATTGTATACTGTAGCGGTATATTGTTAGGTAATAGTGTTCTTCTTCGATTACTACAATATATCGTTGCAGTATATTGTAAACTATAATAGTATACTGTTGCAGTATAGCTATATACTCCTAAAGCATATTGTATATCGTAGCAGTATACTATTGTGTAGCTGTGTTCTTCTTCGATTTTCATAATCTCTAGCACTTTTATACTTGAAATATACATCCATGATTGAATTCTTTTTCCTAGAATAAAGAAATCAAGAACAATAATAACAAAGAGGCCCTGTTGTCATGAATACGATAAGTGTAGTTCAAAATATTGAAATATAAACAGAATCGATTCAGAGTTGTACCAAAATAACACCAAACAGATTCACAAAATCGTGTCAGCTAATTCTCTTGACGAACACACGATTCTTCAACAAGCTTCAGTCGGCACTAGGGTTTAAATCTGGACCCAGCACGAACAATAACCAATTCAAATTTACAGACAGAAAACGCCGAGAGTTTAGATGGATGGAATTGAATCAAAGCACTGATTCTTCAAAAGAACGCACAGCAGGAAACACGAGTGAAACCACATGTGGATCAATATGTGCCCTCGTCCAAATTCTCAGTGTTGAACGAAGAGCTATTTTAATAGAATAAATGAATAACCGGGTAAATAGTTTGGGCCACATGGGTAGGAGTGGTAAATAGTTTGGGCCTGGGTATTAAAGGGTAAATAGTTTGCAATAAATGGGTATAAAGTGAGATTTTCTCTTTTCGATTTGGTGCGATTTTCCGATTTAGCTTGTACACCCCTACTTGCATTACTCCCAACAACTTATCGAAGAATGAAAACTTCATTCAACCGACATAACAATTTATCTTACGGAAAGTGGGAGGTCATTCCTTGGTTCGTATTGAATATATTAGTATCAAACTATCTGTCGATCTTGAAGTGCATGGGATAGTGAAAATTCTTTAATCATAGTCATTGTGTACTTTGTTCGTTTAGTTTAGGAAGCTAAAGAAAAGAATAAAAGAAATCAAATATATTGAAGTTCTCTCTCTCTTCTATTTCTGAGACAAACAATTGGTTGTAGTCACAAAAGTATCTTAATTAGCTAGCCTCATCTTGAGGATTGTTGTTGGCTCATCGATTATTAGGTCAAGTAAGGTTCTTTAGATCCTTAATACACACGCAAAAAATTATATGTTCATGAAGTTATAAAACAAATAAGTTCGATACAAACGGTCTCTATAGCAACAATCATGTAAATTAAGGCATTTTCTTGATTAATATAATGAACTTTTTTATGAAATTAAATTAGGTATTTCAGATATAAGTTTTTTTCCAAGGAAGCCTATATGTTATTAGAGATATTATTTTTGATTATTCCATCCCTTAAGTCACATGACATGGAAGATAAAATATTAATGTCACGACCCTAAATCCAACCCGGTCGTGATGGCGCCTCTCATGAAGACAAGGCCAGCCAACTAAATCCAATTTACCTTTTTAAGCAGTTAAGAAACATAAAACAGTCTAACACATTATTTAATAGTATTAAGTAGCGGATAATATCAATAAAAGGTGGAAATATAACCCAACACAGCCCTAACCGGGATGTCACAAGTCACTAGCATCTATAGGTCATAATATAAGTCTGCTAAGTTTGTAAACTAGTACATCTGTTTGAAACATGATAGAAATGATAAAGGAGAAGAAACACGGAAAGTGCAAACGCCAGGCAGCTACCTCGTGTACTCTGAATGTCCGCCTGAAGCTGGAAGGATCAGCACTCGGGAGCTGGACCAGCTACGCTTGAATCTGTACACAGGGTGCAGGGAGTAAAGTGAGTACTCCAACTCAGTGAGTAACAAATGTAAATAATGGCTGAAAGTAAGAAAACACGTAAGGCACAAGGCATTCAATAATGAAGCAGTAAAATCAGTTAAAAACAGTAAACCAGTGGAAAGTCAAGTAAAAATCCTTTTTTTTTCCAACAATGAATAGGTAATTGACAGACAATTAAGGTATAATAAATAAACAGAAGCTCGCCCCTCGGGCACAGTATCCATAAATCCGCCCCTCGGGCAACATCCTAGAACAATACCAGCCACTCGGGCTCAATCACACAACACAATGGGTAATCGTGCTCACTGGGGGTATGCAGACTCTTGGAGGGGCCCCTTACGGCCTATGCGCAATAACAAGCCATTTCGTGGCATTAAATCTAGGCCCTCGGCCTCATATCAATCAAGCCACCTCGTGGCGTACATATCTCAGGCCCTCGGCCTCAAATCAGTATCAGTGTGTCCTCACAACATAGGCCCTCGGCCTTACTTAGTCAAATATCCTCATAAGCCCCTCGAGCAATAGTAAAACAGTATTTCTCAGCTCAAAACATCATTTAATATATCATTTAAATCTCAAAATTGAGTAAAAATGGCTGAGTAGTAAAGTAGTGGAAAATAACATGACTGAGTTCAAGTAGTAAGTCAGAAACCGTGAGAAAATATCAATAAAAGCCCCGAAAGGTTCAAATAGTTAGCAAGAAGCCCAAATATGGCATTCAGCCCAAATCATAACGATAGAAAATAAGTTTCAGTCAAATACGCGGAAAAATCATCAATGGGGACGGACCAAGTCACAATCCTCAATAGTGTACGACCCCACGCTCGTCAACACGCGCGTGTCTCACCTCAACATAGCACTACGATGTGCAATCCGGGGTTTCAAACCCTCAGGACATCATTTACAATCATTACTCACCTCGAACCGGCCAAAATCTCTAGCTCGCGACGCCTTTGCCCCTCGAATCGGCCTCCACGCGCGTCGAATCTATCCAAAATCAGAACGGGGACGTCAAAATATTCCAAGGGGACAAAGCCCAAGCGAAATCAATCAATAAATGGCACAAATCCAGAAATTACCAAAACCCGACCCCTGGGCCTGCGTCTTGGAATTCAGAAATTTTCACATCAATAGATTTCTTATCTCCCCACGAGTTCATACATATCAAGAATACTAAAATCGGAGTCCAAATGACCCCTCAAATTCTCATTTAAATGCCTCTTAAACTCAAGCCCTAATCCTCCATTATTAGCCCTTTAATTCCTTAAATTACAGCCTTAATCCATGAAATACTACCATAGAAATGTGTTTTTAGGTCCAAAATCCTTACCTTAGCGAAGTTCCCTTGAAATCTCCCTTCCAAATTGTCATGACCCAAAATCTAACCATGGTCGTGATGGCGCCTATCATGTTACAAGTCAAGCCTATTTCGAAAATATTACTACTAATTTGATTATAAGTATTTAATAAAATATTTCCAATAATTTAATTCCTGATAAACTAAACCAACTCTAAATATAAATAATATAAAATACGAAAACGAGTCCCAAACATCGGGGTGTCACTAAGTCATGAGCATCTAAAAATATAAACTAAGATATATAAACTGTCTAACTGTCCAAAAGAAGAAATGACAAGAGGAGTAACAAGGTCCTGCGGACGCTGGCAGCTACCTTGCAGTCTCCAATTAAGGCCGGCCTGAACTCAAAGATTGCCGCGCTCTAACTCACCTGGATCTGCACATAAAGTGCAGGGTGTAGTATGAGTACAACCACCTCAGTAGTAACAAAAATAACTAAGGAATTGAGCAGTAGTGATGAGTTGAGCAAAATAGTCCAATTATTTATTTTTCATAATTTTAAAAATAACAGGAATAAACAGGTAAATTCCATAACTCTGTAAATGCCACAAAGAAATTTAACAGATAAATGCAGCAACAACAAAAGTAAATGCAACCTCACAACAATGTCACTTCATCACTCAGCACTCGCACTCAGCACTCAACACTCAATACATTCAACACTCTGCGCTCACTGGGGTGTGTACAGCCTCCGGAGGGGCTCCCAAATCCCAAGCGCTAAGCACGGACAACTCGCATGCCATCATATCAATACCTGGATCCGCACGGTCAACTCACGTGCTACGCAGACGACTCACGCGCTATGGTATCAATACCTGGACCCGCACGGTCAACTCACGTGCTATGCGGACAACTCACGCGCTATGGTATTAATATCCTCACAACCAGGCCCTCGGCCTTACTCAATCATGTACCTCACTAACCTCACCATCATCAACAAATAAGGGGACACAACCCACATCAAGTATCACAACATATCAGCAAAATAATAGAGACTTAGGTAAACATGTACAATAATTTCTATGACTGAGTACAAATAATGTGAGTATGAATAAAACCTAAACAGGATCTCTAACATGAAGGCAAACAAGTTCAACAACAAGTAAACACATAATCACAGATAATAGCTTTTAGGCCTGGCCTCACGGTAAGGACCAAGTCTCAATCCCTCGCGGTGCACACCCACACGCCCGTCACCTAGCGTGGGTATAACCACCGAACAATCACATGATATCAATTTCTCCGGGTTTATCCCCTCAAAGCTAGAGTTAAAACTGTTACTTACTTCAACAGCGTAAAATCCTACTCCGGGATGTCCTCATCCCTCGACTCGGTCTCCAAACGCTTCGAATCTAACCATAATCAGAATACTACTATCAACATAGTCTAAAGAATCGAATTACACAATAAAAACTACATAAACATGCCAAAAATCCGAAATCGACCAAAACCCGGCTCCCGAGCCCACATCTCGAAACTAGTCAAATATGGCAGAAAAATAATCTTCATCCTCTCCCGAGTCTAACCATGTAAAATTTGTCAAAATCGGACTCCGTTTGGTCCCTCAAATCCTCACTTAAAACTCTCCAAAACTCAAACCCTAACTCCCTGAATTTCACTTTGAAATCATCAATCAAATCCCAAAAACGAAGATGGATTCATGAAATATAATCAAAACCGAGAAGAGAAAACTTACCCTAATCCATATGGTGAATATTGCCTCCAAAATCTCCCAAATCCGAGCTCCCCAACTCAAAATATGACCGAATGAACAAACCCTAGTTTTATGTATTTTTCTATCAGATATTCTGCCTCATTTCTCGAGCCAAACGATCCCGAAACTCGTATTTTATATCTCCAATGGATTCCTTGTGAAATTCTAGTCAAGTTATGCTTTTGAATCACTAAATTTGACCTTATAACGAAGGAGATATGTAGGTTTTAATATTTGCAAGTAGTGCAGATTTTTAAATACGCCGTCAGTGGCAATTTCGTAATTAATCTGAAAAATCTGGCAACCTAATTCTTAGTAAAATGACCATAAAATCCTCATACGATGTTCAAATTTGACGATTCTTTTTGCTATGGGTCCGTAATTACGATACGGATCTAATGCTTCAATCAAAAAAGAAATTGTAACTTATTTGTTAAATATGATATCATTTATGCTTGAATAAACGGCGTTGAAACATAAGAAAAACGAGCGCAACACAACCCAAACCTATCCGAAACTTACCCGAGGCCCTCGCGACCTCAACCAATAATTCCAACAAGTCATATATCACTACCCGAACTTAGTCGAACCTCCGGAACACCCAAAACAACACCAAAACACCAAATAAACCTCGAATTCAAGCCTAAGAACTTCTAAACTTCAAAGTTTTGCCAATTCAAGCCTAGTTCTACCACAGACCTCCAAATTACTTTCCGGATACACTACTAAGTCTAAAATCACCCGACAAAGCTAATCGAATCATAAAAATCCAAATCCTAATTCTTTTACTCATAAGTCAACTTCCGGTTGACTTGTCTAACTTAGCTTTCTAACTAAGAGACTAAATGATCATTTCACTCCAAAACTACTTCGAACCCAAACCTACCAACTCGATACAACTCAACACAGCTGAAAAACACATAAAGAAATAGAAATGAGAGAACGGGGCTACAACTCTTAGAACGACTAATCGGGTCGTTACATCCTCCCCATCTTAAACAAACGTTCGTCCTCGAATGAGTCTAAAAACATACCTGGAGTCTCAAATAGGTGAAACCTTCAGCAATACCTTCTCGTCACATTCAAATCATATGAACTCATCTCGCGATCACATCATACTCACCATATAGCCCTCAAATCACGAATCCCACTAATAGGGACACCAACGGACATATAAGCACGTGCTCACACAATCAACACCTCGGTGCTCAATCAACAGTCAAAACTCGGCCTCAACTCCCTAGAGTGGCCCATTATCAACACACAGAAATCACATCTCGCACCTCATCTAGGGAATCACAATCCGTCGATGCACAATTGATACCGAGTGCTCATCTGTGCATACAAATGCATGGAAGGATATTCAAAGAGTTACACTTCAAGCTGAATCAATACCGCACGATAAGAATTCAAGAAGGTGAAGTTTTCCTAAAGTTTCTGCAGCCTCTCGAAGATAAATACAGACGTCTCCGTACCGATCCGCAAGCCTCTACTAAACCCGCTCATGACTCGTGAGACCTATGTAACCTAGGCTCTGATACCAACTTGTCACGACCCAAAATCTAACCATGGTCGTGATGGCGCCTATCATGTTACAAGGCAAGCCTATTCCCAAAATATTACTACTAATTTGATTATAAGAATTTAATAAAATATTTCCAATAAGTTAATTCCTGATAAACTAAACCAACTCTAAATATAAATAATATAAAATACAAAAATGAGTCCCAAACATCGGGGTGTCACTAAGTCATGAGCATCTAAAAATATAAACTAAGATATATAAACTGTCTAACTATCCAAAAGAAGAAATGACAAGAGGAGTAACAAGGTCCTGCGGATGCTGGCAGCTACCTTGCAATCTCCAATTAAGGCCGGCCTGGACTCAACGTTCGCCGCGCTCTAACTCACCTGGATCTCCACATAAAGTGCAGGGTGTAGTATGAGTACAACCACCTCAGTAGTAACAGAAATAACTAAGGAATTGAGCAGTAGTGACGAGCTAAGCAAAATAGTCCAATTATTTATTTTTCATAATTTTAAAAATAACAGGAATAAACAGGTAAATTCCATAACTCAGTAAATGCCACAAATAAATTTAACCGATAGATGCAGCAACTGCAAAAGTAAATGCAACCTCACAATAATGTCACTCCATCACTCAGCACTCGCACTCAGCAGTCAACACTCAACACTCTGCGCTCACTGGGGTGTGTACAGACTCCAGAGGGGCTCCCAAAGCCCAAGCTCTAAGCACGGACAACTCACGTGCCATCATATCAATACCTGGTTCCGCACGGTCAACCCACGTGCTACGCGGACAACTCACGCGCTATGGTATCAATACCTGGACCCGCACGGTCAACTCACGTGCTACGCGGACAACTCACGCGCTATGGTATTAATATCCTCACAACCAGGCCCTCGGCCTTACTCAATCATGTACCTCACTAGCCTCACCATCATCAACAAATAAGGGGACACAACCCACATCAAGTATCACAACATATCAACAAAATAATAGAGACTGAGGTAAACATGTACAATAATTTCTATGACTGAGTACAAATAATGTGAGAATGAATAAAACCTAAACAAGATCTCTAACATGAAGGCAAACAAGTTCAACAACAAGTAAACACATAACCACAGATAATAACTTTTAGGCATGGCCTCACGGGACAGACCAAGTCTCAATCCCTCGAGGTGCACACCCATACGCCCGTCACCTAGCGTGGGTATCACCACCAAACAATCACATGATATCAATTTCTCCGGGTTTATACCCTCAAAGCCAGAGTTAAAACTGTTACTTACCTCAACAGCGTAAAATCCTACTCCGGGATGTCCTCGTCCCTCGACTCGGTCTCCAATAGCTTCGAATCTAACCATAATCAGAAAACTACTATCAACATAGTCTAAAGAATCAAATTACACAATAAAAACTACATAAACATGCCAAAAATCCGAAATCGACCAAAACCCGGCCTCCGGGCCCACGTCTCGAAACCAATCAAAAATGGCAGAATAATAATCTTCATCCTCTCCCGAGTCTAACCATATAAAATTTGTCAAAATCGGACTCTGTTTGATCCCTGAAATCCTCACTTAAAACTCTCCAAAACTCAAACCCTAACTCCCTCAATTTCACTTTGAAATCATCAATCAAATCCCAAAAACGAAGATGGATTCATGAAATATAATCGAAATCGATTAGAGAAAACTTACCCTAATCCATATGGTGAATATCGCCTCCAAAATCTCCCAAATCCAAGCTTTCCAACTCAAAATATGACCGAATGAACAAACCCTAGTTTTATGTATTTTTCTACCAGCTATTCTGCCTTGTTTCTCGAGCCAAACGATCCTAAAACTCGTATTTTATGCCTCCAATGGATTCCTTGTGAAATTCTAGTCAAGTTAGGCTTTTGAATCACTCAATTTGACCATATAACGAAGGAGATATGTAGGTTTTAATATTTGCAAATAGTGCAGATTTTTAAATACGGCGTCAGTGGCAATTTCGTAATTAATCTGAAAAATCTGGTCACCTAATTCTTAGTAAAATGACCATAAAATCCTCATACGAGGTTCAAATTTAACAATTCTGTTTGCTACGGGTCCGTAATTACGATACAGATCTAATGCTTCAATCAAAAAAAGAAATTGTAACTCATTTGTTCAATATGATATCATTTATGCTTGAAGAAACGGTGTCGAAACATAAGAAAAACGAGCGCAACACAACCCAAACCTATCCGAAACTTACCCGAGGCCCTCGCAACCTCAACCAATAATTCCAACAAGTCATATATCACTACCCGGACTTAGTCGAACCTCCGGAACACCCAAAACAACACCAAAACACCAAATAAACCTCGAATTCAAGCCTAAGAACTTCTAAACTTCAAACTTTTGCCAATTCAAGCCTAGTTCTACCATTGACCTCCAAATTATATTCCGGACACTACTAAGTCTAAAATCACCCGACAAAGCTAATCGAATCATAAAAATCCAAATCCAAATTCTTTTACTCATAAGTCAACTTCCGGTTGACTTGTCTAACTTAGCTTTCTAACTAAGAGACTAAATGATCATTTCACTCCAAAACTACTTCGAACCCAAACCTACCAACTCGATACAACTCAACACATCTGAACAACACATAAAGAAACAGAAATGAGAGAACGGGGTTACAACTGTTAGAACGACTAACCGGGTCGTTACACAAATCGTCCAAAAGCTCTCAAGCCGAAGTTAAAAATGGTGAAATAACTCAAAATTCGCGAAGGACTTCTTTTAATTCTTCTGTCCCGTTATTTCGCATCTGCGGCACTATAGCCGCATCTACTGTACCGCATTTGCGGTTATTCCTCCGCTTCTGCAGAATTCACTTAAGGGACCAAATACCGTATCTGCGGTTCAGTCACCGCATCTGCGACTCCGCAGGTGCGTTCCCTCTACCTCATCTGCGGTTCCTGACTCCTCCCGTCAAATCCGCATCTGCGGCCATTCCATCGCATATGCGATGCCGCACCTGCGGTCCCCAAACCGCAAGTGCAAAAACACCAGAAACAGCAAAGCTTCAGCAGCTTTCTATACTCCAAAATGGTCAGATTGACCACCCGAAACTCACCCGAGGCCCACGGGTCCTCAACCAAAGGCACCAACATATCCAAAAACCTTATTGGAACTTGTTCCAATCATCAAAACACTTCAAACAACATCAAATCAACCAAAACACATCGGATTCAAGCCTAAGTTTCTAAAAATCTTCCGAATTCAACTTTTGATCAAAAACCCAACCAAACCATGTTCAAATGACCTAAAATTTTGCACCCACATCCCAAATCACATAACAAAGCTACTGCAACTCTCGGAACTCTATTCTGACCCTTATATCAAAATCTCGCCTACCAACCAGAAATCGCCAAATTATCAACTTGGCCAATTCAAGCCTAAATCTACTCCAATCCTCCAATACCCATTCCGATCACACTCCTAAGTCCCAAATCACCTTCCGAAGCTAACCGAACCATCGAAACTCACATCCGAGCCCTCTAACACATAAGTCAACATCCGGTTGACATTTCCAACTTTACCCTTCTTAAAAGAGACTAAGTGTCTCAACTTCACCAAAACTAATCCGGATTTGATCCGACCAACCCAATATCATAAAATACGGATAAACAAAGCAATAAGAAGTAGAAATAGGGGAAACAGAGCGGTAACTCGTGAGACGACTGGCCGGGTCGTCACATCCTCCCCAACTTAAACAAACGTTCGTCCTCGAACGAGTCAAGAAACATACCTAAAGCCTCAAACAGGTGAGGATATCTGCTTCGCATCTCTCGCTCGGTCTCCCAGGTAGCCTCCTCCACGGGCCGACCTCTACACTGCAGCTTCACCGAAGCTATATCTTTTGATCTCAACTTCCAAACCTGACGCTCCAAAATGGCTGCTAGCTCCACATCATAAGTCAAATCACCCTCCAACTGAACCGTGCTGAAATCCAGAACATGGGACGGATCTCCAATATACTTCCGGAGCATAGAAACATGGAACACTGGGTGCACGCTCGACAAGCTTGGTGGCAAGGCAAGCTCATAAGCCACCTCCCCAGTACTCCGAAGTACCTCAAAAGGCCCAATGAACCACGGACTCAACTTCCCTTTCATTCCAAATCTCATAACACCCTTCGTGGGCGAAACCTTCAGCAGGACCTTCTCACCGACCATGTAATACATATCTCGAACCTTCCTGTCGGCATAGCTCTTTTGCCTCCACTGCGCTGTACGAAGACTCTCCTGAATCACCTTCACTTCATCTAAAGCATCCTGAACCAAATCTGTCCCTAATAGCCTAGTCTCACCGGGCTCGAACCAACCAACTGGAGATCTACACCGTCTCCCGTACAAAGCCTCATATAGAGCCATCTGAATACTCGACTGGTAGCTGTTGTTATAAGCAACTCTGCAAGCGGTAGAAACTGATCCCATGACCCTCCGAAATCAATAACATAAGCGCGTAGCATATCCTCCAATATCTGAATAGTGCGCTCGGACTGGCCGTCCGTCTGAGGGTGAAAAGTTGTGCTCAACTGCACCTGAGTACCCAACTCTCGCTGAACAGACTTCCAAAACTGGGAAGTAAATTGAGTGGCCCGATCTGAAATGATGGAAACTGGGACACCATGCAACCGAATAATCTCCAGGATATATATCTCTGCTAACCGCTCGGAAGAATAAGTCGTACAGATAGGAATAAAGTGTGCGGACTTGGTCAGCATATCCACAATCACCCAAATAGCATCGAACTTCCTCAAAGTTCGTGGAAGACTAACTACAAAGTCCATAGTGATCTGCTCCCACTTCCACTTTGGAATCTCCATCCGCTGAAGCAAGCCACCCGGTCTCTGATGCTCATATTTCACCTGCTGACAATTGAGACACCGAGCTACGAATCCCACAATATCTTTCTTCATTCTCCTCCACCAATAATGCTGCCTCAGGTCCTGATACATCTTTGCGGCTCCTGGATGGATAAAATACCGCTAGCTATGGGCCTCCTCTAGAATCAACTCCCGAAGCACATCTACATTGGGCACACAAATCCGGCCCTGCATCCTTAATACCCCATCATCTCCGATAGACACATCTCTGGCATCATCATGCTGAACTTTGTCCCTAAGAACAAGCAAGTATGGATCATCATACTAGCGCTCTCTGATACACTCATATAGGGATGACCGAGAAATCACACAAGCCAATACCCGACTGGGCTCCGAAATATCCAGCCTCACGAACCGATTGGCCAAAGCCTCAACATTAACCGCAAGAGGTCTCTCCCCAACTGGAATATATGCCAAACTCCCCATGCTCACTGCCTTTCGGCTCAAAGCATCGGCCACCACATTAGCCTTTCCCGAATGGTACAATAT